>NC_090747.1:45919230-45922677 GCF_036898095.1 Palaemon carinicauda | reverse complement strand
GTTACTTCTTCTGAATAAGTCTACTAATGTTAACATTTAAAACAATTTATTAGCAGCTCCATCACAGGAGTATAGATGGTTTGGTCGGATGACCATTCCGTAGGACAAGTTGAAAAGAACTAACAAAAATATCATGTTTGATGATAACGTATACTTAGCTATCTCAGCATTTATACAAATATGTAAACACAACATTAGTACAGGAAGCCATCTTGTTCCGGTGAGACACTCAACTGTTTCTCACGGGATGTTTGTATTGTGTTTACTCTTCATAAAAAAATGTCACATTGCGAAGGTTTAGCTTGGTCTTGATTTTCGCATCCTGTTTATGACTGACTTGGCGTTCTCACACTCCTCCTAACTTCTCCATTGATCCCTTGGGTCATGGATTTTATTATGTAATTTATAATTATTACATATATATGTATATACATATATATATATATATATATATATATATATATATATATATATATATATATATATATATATATATACTGTATATATATATATATATATATATATATATATATATATATATATATATACTGTATATATATATATATATATATATATATATATATATATATATATATATATATATATATATATACATATATATACAGTATATATATATATATATATATATATATATATATATATATATATATATATGTATATGTATATATATATGAATATATATATATATATATACATATATATATATATATTATATATATATTTATATATATATATATATATATATATATATATATATATATATATATATATATATATATATATATATATATATATATATATATATATATATAAACAAACACGCCCACCCATACCCACACACGCACACATACACACACACACACACACACACACACACACATATATATATATATATATATATATATATATATATATATATATATATATATATATATTATATATATATATATATATATATATATATATGTATGTATGTATGTGTGTGTCCGAGAATGTATGAAGATAATGACAGGCTATTCGTATTATCCCTTCCTCTACTATTATTATAATTTTTCTGTCAGAAGATTGCTGTATAAGGGAAATTTAAAGGATAATCTTTCGTTTTGCAAAAGGATGATTGTGATCTAAACAAGATAATATTTGTATTAATTCATATATTTATTTTTTTCTATTTTCTAACTCTATTTCCTAAGTTTTAATATTTTTTTTTTCAACGGCGTAATATTTACACACATTTGAAAAACTTTATAACAAAAATTATTCAAAATTAAATAGTCGAGGGCAAAACAAATTTCGTAAAGAACAATATCTGATACGATTGTTAAGTTTAATTCCATAAAAAAGAAGAAAAAACACAATGCGGAAACTGCAACATTTTGTCATTCTATGTGGGAGAGATTCCACATTGCAACCGCTTGGAATTCGTATTGTTTCGATGAGGTTGATGACAACAGCTGTTTATTGGATACTACAATAACTCATTTGAAGTTTGATTTGCTATAAAGAATGGGAACAGTTCGAAAGATCTGGGTTCTCTGTTTCATATATAAAACGTACGCTGGATACAATCAAACATTATGGAGTCCAAACAATTCTCAGGTTGGTGTAAAACAGGAACAGTTTTGTAAACTTAAATCATCAATAAGACAAAGAAATATACAGAGAATGATTGAATGAGATGAAAAGATTTAAAAATGCTCTCTTTCTCTCTCTCTCTCTCTCTCTCTCTCTCTCTCTCTCTCTCTCTCTCTCTCTCTCTCTCTCTCTCTCTCTCTCTCTCTCTCTCTCTCTCTCTCTCTTCCATTAATGTAAACTGATAATTTCAATGTGTCCACATTATGAGTATATTTATGCAAACTAATGACTGCATCAATTTCGGAAAAATCTAGTCAATGAATCATTACTCTAAGAATTAGGTATTCAATAATTGGACGAACGTTATGATAAGAACTTTACACAAATTCTGATGTCCTTCATATAAAGGATAAATATAGAAACGTGATTGATACTCCATACACGCAGAAGAACTAAGTTGGTTATTCAGTCATATCTTTAAGAAAAAGTTTTTTTTTTCAGGTTACTTCATATCTGTGTCTCTATTGGCCTTTCTTTGCTGGAAATCTTTCATAGTGACTAAAGAGATATTTCTAGGCCTCTCAATTCTATACATTCTGGAGCAAATGAGACGTACACCATTTTACAATCAACTTTTTACATCCAATACTTCTATTTCAGCCGAACCATTCCTATTAAGTATCATAACACCTACGATATATAATTTTCAATTGCTCTACATGTACTTAGAATTTTATCTACTTCTGTATTCTCCTTGGCACAGCTCTTTACTGAGCAAAAATATAATTTCATCAGCATCCATTGTTATCTCATCAAATTCAACATCCTTAATCCACAGCCATGAGGGGATTCGACTCAACAATAATTGTCTTTCATAAAGCCTGCTACCGTTATTGCTGTGAATATTCTCTGACTTACCTTTTATTTCTTTATTCTATAATCAGTATCTCCTTCTTTCCCTCATCCACTTTAAGATATCCGGCTTTTTTATTGGATATCTAACCCTAAAACCTCATAAAGTACCAGCTGTCTTCTTTGTATATGTTAAACAGTAATGGAAACTTATCTCTCATCCATCCAATTCATAATGCCTATTAGTAACATAGTAACATCCCCACTACCAGTCAATTCAGCATCAATTTCATACAATTCTTATACAGCTACTTCACAACAAATATGTTATTCACAACCACAGTTGGGTCTTTGTCGACACTTTAATCATTTTTCTATTATTTGCAACTGAGAAAATAAAAATCATATCATAATTTTACTAATTCCTTCATCATCAATATAACATTTTGCAGCCGAACAATATTATACATCATCACTCACCTAGGTCTTAAAAAAAAAGAAAAAAAAAGATAAAAAAAAACCTACAGCAATAAATATAAATATGTAGAGAAAGGCAACCGAATATGATGTCTTGATCAATGAGAATAACTATGTAGGTGAATGTGTAGTATTTCTATTAGCAGGGTTGAAAATAAGAGCTTGTTCTCTTGAAAGAAGCAAGACACTGCACTAATGGAATATCACAGAAAAAATCTTCAAGACCATTCCTGGAATTATATTCTTGTAGTCAATAAGTTTCCAGATTTATGGTTAAATTTAAGATTACTATGAAAATAATTGTCGGATATTTCACTTATAGCCATAACGATTATGGAAAATTGGTTTATTATGTCAGAAATTATATTTATACTACAATTAAGACTATTAAGACTACAGTTTTATCAAAAACTATGAGCAGTTCAGAAGTGGAAAAGAAGAAAATTACCTTCCACGAAAAAGGATTTCTTGTCGTGAATTCTCTTCAATCTTTATAATATTCTATAAAATTCCAAATTGTTT
>NC_090747.1:45911730-45914230 GCF_036898095.1 Palaemon carinicauda | reverse complement strand
GACCCGCAAATACTAAGGAGTTTGGCATAATAATAGAAAGAATAGATGATATATGTAGAAACCATAAAGATTGGAATATACTCCTATCCGGAGATTTTAACTTTCCTTTCGTGGATTGGAAAAAAGAAAGTGGTTCTGTATATATATATATATATATATATATATATATATATATATATATATATATATATATATATATATATATATATATATATATATATATATATATATATATATATATATATATATAATAGTAGCGTAGAAGATAAGGGGCAATTTGAAAAGCTTCAAGTTATGCTATTAGAATATAATATGCAACAAATAAACCACATTCCAACAAGAAAGGAAAATGTCCTATATATAGTATTTGTGAATGATGTGAATTATGTTGAAGAAATAATAGTGTATAACACTGGAATTTCAGACCAAAATGTCATAGAATTGATAGTCCATTCCAAAGCAAGTGATCGCAGAATTAATCAAAGCACAAAACGTTGGGAAAGATATGGAAAATATACTTTTCATAGTAAGAATATAAAATGGTCAGAAATAAATGAAGAACTGAACAAAGAATGAAAAATATGTTCGTAAGTATTAACGTACAGGTAAATACGGACATACTGTATAAAATACTGGAGAAAATTATTGAAAAATATGTATTAAAAAAAAAATAAACAAAAGACATGCATACCAAGAGACAGAAGGATCTTATTTCAGAAAATTAGAAAGTGGAAGAAAAATCTTGTAAAAGAAAAAAATATGTGGAAAATGATGGAAATGAAATGTAAGATAGAAAATGCAGAACAAAAGATTATACAATCGAAAGAAAATTAAAAAAAGGGACTTAGAAGAAAAGACACTTCAAAATATATATATATATATATATATATATATATATATATATATATATATATATATATATATATATATATATATATATATATATATATATATATATATATATATATATATATATAAAGTACTTTACTCCTATGCAAAAAAGATGAATAAAGGGAGATTAGAAATAGGCCCCTAAAAATTGAAGGACGGTTAACGAATGAAAAAAAGGAAATATGCAACATATTAGCAGAAAAATATAAGAGTTCATGCCAAGAATTGCGAATGAGAATAATGAAACAGAAATGAGAGAAGAAAACGTTGAATATCTAACGGATATAGATATTAATGAAGCAGACATTGTAAAGGCCATAAGCGAAATTAAAAATGGATCGGCAGCTGGACCAGATGGAGTTCCAGCGATTTTGTTAAAAAAAAACTGCACACACTATCACAAAGCCGCTTGCTAAGACAAAGTGTAGATATGAGCAAGATATATGTTAAACATAAATTAGCTTATATAACCCCTATTTTCAAAAGTGGATCAAGACTAGAGGCAAGCAATTATAGACCTGTTAGTGTAACATCACATATGAAAGTGTATGAGAGGGTAATAAAAAAGAAAATAATGAATCATTTGGTTAAAAATAATGTGTTAATATAGGTAAACACGGTTTTGTGCCCGGAAAAAGTACACAAACCCAACTGATAGCACACTTTGAAAACATATACTAAAATATGATGAATGAAAAAGACGCATATGTGATCTATTTAGATTTGGCAAAAGCCTCTGACAATGTAGATCATAATATATTGGAGAAAATAAGAAGAAAGCATAATATTGTGGGAAAGATAGGAAAATGGGTAAAAGGATTCCCGCAAAACAGAAAACAGATAGTGGTGGCAAATGACGAGAAATCGGATGAAGCTCAGGTAATATCTGGCGTGCCACGAGGTACGGTATTAGCTGCATTGCTGTTTGTTATTATGATCTCAGACATAGACTGTAATATTGAAAACTCTGTAGTTAGAAATTTCGCCGATGACACAAGAATAAGTAGAGAAATTACTTGTGATGAAGATAGATACTCACTACAAAGAGATCTAAACAGAAAATATGAATGAGTGGAGATAAATAGAATGGTATTTAACTCCAATAAATTCGAATCAATAGATTATGGAAACAGAAGGAATGGTATATGCATACAAGGGACCTAATAACGAGACAATCACAAACAAGGAAGCAATTAAAGACCTTGGTGTAATGTCAAATAGGAATAGGATATGCAACGACCAAATAGCAACACTGTTGGCTAAATGTAAAACAAAAGTAGGAATGTTATTCAGACACTTTAAAGCAAGAAAAGCTGAACATATGATTATGCTTTACAAAACTTATGTACGCAGTACACTCAAGTACTGCAATGTGATATGATACCGACACTACCAAAAGGATATTGCACAAAGTGTACAAAGGTCCTACACTGCTACAATAGAAGTTAAGGACCTTGGGTACTGGGAAAGACTGTAAATTTTAAAACTATGCAGTCTAGAAAGGAGAAGAGAACGCTACATGATAACACAAGCATGGAAGCAAATTGAAGGAATTACTGAAAACATCATGGAGCTAAAAATATCAGAAAGAGCAAGCTGAGGTAGATTA
>NC_090747.1:45904230-45906730 GCF_036898095.1 Palaemon carinicauda | reverse complement strand
ATGGGAGGAATGGTACTTTGGGGAAAGAAGTACGGTATCTAAGTAGAGAAATTCAACTCGTGAAACCGACCCTGGTGTACAGTGGGGCCAAGAAGGTTGTAAGAAGACTAAGAGATAGTTTTCAAACACTTTGAGATAATACCGACAATGGACGCCATAGGAATGTCGTTAATATTTTATAAATTCATCTTCATCGATAGCCATGATCTCAACGAATTGTCATTGATATATATTTTTGAGAGATATGACTAAAGATACTAAACAACTTTGGTATCTAAATTGTCCTCTTGGTGTAACAGTGTAATAGGAAAACTAGCAGATATTTTTATTTTTATTTTTATTTTGTTTTAAGTTAAAAATTAAATAGATATGAATATGAAGTAATTGTATTGGGTGAGTATTTTCACTTCTTGCATATAAATGTTCTTAGATATTTAAAATAAATACTTCCAATCTTGGAGATACATGGCCTTTTTTGTGAGAATAATTGAAGAAAAGAAAATAAATATGCCACATAAATATGATTCCTAAAATGTAGGTAGTTTAACTCACATCTGCTTTTAGATATAAAGATTTATTTCGATATACATAGACCTATATTTGAACAATGGAAGCTTTTCACGCAGAACAATTAAAACTACCAAATAATTTGCTTGCGCAGAAAGTAAGGAAATGTGACTTATACTATAGTTTAATTCCACGAACAAGAGAACACCATAGAATAATTTTTTTTTAGATATTGGTTTGAGACCGAAACCAACCACTCTTGTTTACTTGAAGGAGAGAAGAGGTTGACACACTCAGCATTTGTGTGACGAGGAAACGATTTCAGTTCATCCAGTAACGGAACAGAAACATTTATTTCTTTATGTTCTAAATATTTAAGACCAGTTTCCAGGTTCTATATGATTTCGAAGGTAGAGCAAGAGCTTAATGTTCCTCACGGGGAGGAGGAATTCGTATGATCTCATGTCAAGGGTAACTTTATGGTCTTAGTTTGATGGTAATTTTATGCTTTCTTGGTAAAGTCACGCAAAGATGTTTATTCTTTTTTTTTTTTTTTTTTTTTTTTTTTTTTTTTTTTTTTTTTTTTTACAAAATGTCTAATATGTTTAATGGAATCTGAAAAATTCCCTTAAGGTGGTTTATATATATTAACTATGAGGCTAACTAATCTCGTTCTTTTCTCTCTCTCTCTCTCTCTCTCTCTCTCTCTCTCTCTCTCTCTCTCTCTCTCTCTGAGAAATGCTAGTAGAAATTAGTAGCAGCGATAGTTATTGAGATCATTCATGACTTCGACCAATTTGCAGTTTAGTGAAGTTCAAAAGTAAAAGACCCCAGATCTCTTATGTTCTGTTTCTGGCATGAGTTCAAGGCAAAGAATAAACGTGACTGACCTCATTTGGAACTCTACTGATAGTTGCATGTTATACAGATCCGTGACCGACTGGAAAATGATTAGTGTCTAATCAAATGATTTCTCGTTTATACGAGACAGAAAATATCCTGTATTCGCGTGTGAGTGTGTCTTACTCTACTTTGGAGTTTACAGCAAGTTATCAAAAACTGTTCTAGTCTATTCAGAATCTTTTCCTGCAATAACTTTTCTCCGGATTGGCAATTCTGGAATGAGTTTGAACAAAAATATGCCTTAATATTTACTGATATGCGAAGTCCACTCTACCCTACTCTATATGAATGACTTGGTAGTAATTTGGGTCAAAAACTGTCCAGAAAACATTGAATTTCACACACTTAATATCGTGATTACCTGAAAATTATAATCATGCCCCTCTCTACTAATTTCAGACTTGATCATCAATTCACCATCATTGACAGTGGAAGTTATGTATAAATGGCAAGGCCTATAATGGTAAGTAGTTCTTAAAATAGATATCAAATATGATAAAAAACCCATTTAAATAGTTTCTGCTTCACTATTAAAGATGAATATACTGGAACATTTCTTGGAAAAAAGTGTCTAGGCCTAGTTAATTGTATATGTGAGAATCTTAATCAGAAAACTAATAACAACTAGCTTTTTTTTTCTTTTTTTTCCTTTACCTGTTGTTTTTCATCATTTTCCTGAACAGCATTTTAATCATATTCTTTTTCATCTTAACATACTTTCTCAAACATTTTCTCATAGCCTATGTAATGGTTCTCTAGAGAGGAATAAGGACTATAAAACAAGGCTGAAATGTTAATAGTTCTTTCTGTGCTATAAATAGCAGTGTTCTGTTAAATTTTAAGAATGGTCATGTTGGCATATTCTGGTTTATCCCCGTAGATAGTGTTTATATAGATAATCTCTTATTAAAGGCATGAAATCTCCTCCATCTATTATTATATCAATTGTTATCACATCTTCACCTGCTGCTTTGCCTCTTGCAGAACTTCTGGTAAGCAAAATGAGATTATAAATGTAAAATGCCCCTTTCTCAAAAAAAAGAGAGTTTGTAGGAGGTGAATAAAACGAAATCTCTTTACCCACAAAACT
>NC_090747.1:45896730-45899230 GCF_036898095.1 Palaemon carinicauda | reverse complement strand
TTTCTATATAAAATTATAATATAAACAACAGATGCAGCTGCTTCTAGTCCATTGCAGGACAAAGATCACTATCCTTTTCATTCATGTGTGTGGTTTGGCTAGTTTTCATCACCACGCTGTCAAGGGGAGGATTAGTGGTGGTGGGAGACTTTTGCCTGATCTTTTACATAACACCAACCAAGTATGAGTATCCCTGAGCAGTACAGCTTTCCTTATCATGGCAATACATAAACCCATTCCCCACGTTAAGGTACACCCAGTCAGAAAGAGTGTATGAGAATACGTTATCTCTGAAATTCTCTACTAAAATAGATTTCTTCAGATTATCAAAATTATCAACAATAAGTTAACCAACAACATGACAATCTTACTAATCCTCTCATTCTTCCTCAAGCTTTTAATATATATATATATATATATATATATATATATATATATATATATATATATATATATATATATATATATATATATATATATATATATATATATATATATATATATATATATATATATGATAACAATAAGCTCAGCCGTTCTTAGTTCACTGTAAGGAATATGTTAGAGACATGTCCTTATCCCTGTCTGGGATGTGGCCAGTTTTCATCACCACGTTGGCCAACTAAAGTCTGATCGCTGACAGCAAACCAATCTATTATTATTTTGCATGTCTAGTACATTTAGTTGAATCTATATGTGATATTTTATACGATTCAATCATGAAATTTCTTTTCCTCATATTTCAGAAAATCAATATTGCTATAGTTATTCATTATGTTGTTTCTAGGTATAATTAGGGAGAAATTGCTAAGGTTTTTTAAATAACATTAGATGAGAGAGAGAGAGAGAGAGAGAGAGAGAGAGAGGAGAGAGAGGAGAGAGAGAGAGAGAGAGACGTATTCTGAAATAATTTTGATAGCATCGAACAAAATAAATAAAATGTTTCCTTCTAGCTAAAATAATCCTCACGTAAGAGTCCCTTTGTATATTGCAATATTTTCGAGAACGATTCTTTTATGCTTTTTACATTGCAAACGTTTCGTAAAATGATTATGATTTAACAGACTGACATATTGATTTTGAATGTTCTATTATCTATTAACCCCATTGTAAATTAGAATGGGTGTCATTTATGAAAATTTGGTACTAAATCCATTAGACTCATTTTTAATTTAATATCTGACAATCAATGAATCAACGATGTGATAAACTGATTCAAACTTCCATTTAAATTTTTTTACTATCAAAGTTCACAATCTAGCTGACATGAGGGCGCCTCACAATTCCAATCCAGGATTTGTCAACTGTCTCTCATTTGAAATCTTATATTTGGCTAAATTTAATTTGCCATAAATTTGTCTTTATCAGTTTCCCACCTAACATATGCACACGCTCCATATGCTAGTTTGCAAATTTCCGAGAATACTATTAGTTTGGGCCTACCAATAGCAGTACATGGTTTCAAAGGCCTCCATAAAGCTACTTTTTTTTCCCAATCCAAGCAAATTTTAAGAATGATTTTCCATTCATTTACCATACAATAATTTAGTGGTTCATTCTAATTTACGACCCCCACCACTAAAATTACTGGTATTAGTATTAGAGACAATTAATGGACCTCATCAAAATTTTAGCTACTAGTATGACAGGTATAGCAAATCCCAATGGGTCCATCATCATCATCATCATCACCTCCTATGCCTATTGACGCAAAGTGGCTCAGTAGCGCCAGAAGTTTGGAAACTTGGCAAAATCTCGCTCCCAATTTGGAGTACTACTAACTTTCCTTACTCATGGTGAAAAACAAATTTTTATACGAACGAGAAATAGTCGTCTATAGGGTTCCATTTCAATCCAAAGATTTTTTCCATAACCGGAATCTATCACATAAACATTAAATTTTTCATTATGTCCACTGACAATCCAATGTTTCATCATAAAACCCACCAATCAAGTATCTTACCTGTATTTTGTATCAGACTGACAGCATTACTAACATAATCAGTGGATTACAGCACATCATCAACATACGCCTTATTGATAATCATATTTCACACTTCTAGGTGTTCCCTTACAAACTTTTCTACTGTACGTCTAAATGCTAACGCAGCTATCGTGCCACTATGTTTATCCCCGAATGTTACTGCAGTAAGACATAACGATCAGGTGGCCGATTGCTCTCTAAGTTTCTCCATATGAACCTATGAGAGTGGTCATCTAATATAAAATTTTGACAGCATGATAAATTTTGGTTACATCTTTAGCCAGCGCTATGGTGTCTTTTCTGAAACTAAATAGAACTCCCCATTTAACTGTTCAAGATATCAGGTCCTTTTGACCAAAAATCTTTAAAGTTTTGTCACATAGAAGAAGCAGAAGAGTTGAATACAACACGCAGAGGAGGTAAATTCGAATCCGGCTTTAACACCTCTTGATGATGAATATAATGAAATGGGACATTGTAATCTGTGACCTCCTCATCACATCCTTACTACCAACC
>NC_090747.1:45886730-45891730 GCF_036898095.1 Palaemon carinicauda | reverse complement strand
TTGATTAAACACTAAAGAAAGCAAGAAGTAACAAATTAAATGAAAAGAAGAAATTGGAATATGATGAGAATGGAAATATTATCATCAATACAGATTGAATTATTAAAATTGCAGAGGATTACTCTACAAACGATATAAAATGCTGCTATTATAAATAACTTTTTTATTTCAAATAAATGAAACACCAGAGTTGATACCAAATGTACCAGTGGAACGTAGAGGAAGCATTAAAAGTCGTGTAAACAGACAACACAGCAAAAGTAAGTGACCTAAAATTTGATTTAATATGGAATATATTATAAAATTCTAGCAAAATCAACTGCAAATTGTTTGAAACCTGTATTAGTAAAAAATATATCACCATAAGAACATTGTGGCATTCCAGGCATCTCTATAATTCAGTGTAATAATATAATAAGAGACATAATAAATTAGGCGAGAGAGAATGACTTGAAAGCAGGGTTGTTCAACATGGACTGGTCCAAAGATTTTGATAGGGTAAACTTGTTTTTTTTTCTTAGAGTTCTGGAAAAGTTTGGACTTTCAGAGAAGTTTATTTCAGGGCTTAAAATACTGTATATGGAATGTCAGAGTATGATATGTGTCAATGGACTATTTACGGGTACCTTTAATGTAGGAAAATTGATTAGACAAGGTTGCCTCTACCAATGTTATTGTATGTATGGTAAAAGATCTTTACGCCTTTATAAAGGCTAGAAGAACATGTAGGGAGTTTGTGTTCGCTCACGCGACAGCGAAACACGAAACAAGGAAGCTAATATATTCCAACATCTGGGGTAAAGACCTCTTTTCAGACAAGGTAGTCAGGAAAGTGATTAAGAATGCCACCACGGAGAAAATAGGACTTCTCTAAAAGTTGAGCATCCTTTCAAGAATAGAGTCTTCCATGGTTGTGGGTCCCCAACCTAAGAGTAAGACGAACATAAGGACCCTGTTGCAAAAAAAGGGGCTCGTAGTCTTACCAGACCTGAAAGTCGTCTATTGGCAACTTCCAGTCAATCACCCTCTACCCTCCTATCTAGGATTCAAGTTACACAAAGTAACGTATTTCCTAGGAAAGATACTTGTCAGACTAGACAAAGTCCTAGATATCTTCATAAAATTAGCAGACGTAGTCACGCAATAATTAAGCCTAGTTAAGGTTCAGGCAACAATGTTCCTGGACGAGAGGTGTGGGTGGGCAGCACCCAAGGTGGCTGGTCTATGAACATCCAAGGAAATAACCCGGTTCCCAGAACATCGCGGATGCAAGATAAGCTTCAAGAAGTCTTGATTCTCTCCAGCTCAATGGTTTCAATGGTGAAAAAGCCATTGAAGCCTGTGGTCACACCAACTCTCCTTTTCTTTGGGAATGTAAAATGAGATGGCAAGGTCGGTCAAGAGACTCTGGTAATCAGTCAGATTCCCAAAACGCAAACAGGGAGGAGCTCTGATCTCTCTCCAGTTCGCAATAGAGACAGACCCAGTGCTAAGAGCACTGCTGCAAGATGCATTGGGAGTCTGGAGAAAACAAGCATCAAACGCTCGTAGATATCTAAAAAGACTGATATCGGTTCTTCCTTAATCGGAAGCGATAACGACACGCTGCGATCGACATTGCTAGAGAACGTCTCATACAGTCTAGGTGTAGTTAACCATCCCTTACCTAAAGGGATGGCACCTATCAGCAGTTCATATACAGCCGATCCGCAATGTGACAGTGGATGCTCTACTCGGGCTCAAGCCGATAGAGTTAGAATTGTCCACGGACGCAGACCTATTCTCTCCCAGATGGGAACAAGTCCCCGAACTGCAGTCTGACCTCTTCTTTATGAGCGTCGTCAAGGAACTACCTCGATACGTAGCCCCATACGAGGACCCTCTAATAAAAATGACAGACATCATGTCATTGAAATGGAAGGGATTGACTTAGGATTTCCGGTTCATCCCATCCAATCACCTGCTGAGAGTCCTCAACGTGCTGATATCCTTCCAGTGAGGAGTAGCTCTGTTGGCTCCCAGGTAGCCCAAGAGCAATCTCTCCTCTTTGAGGAAGGAACGGAGGCTGAGGCTGTCCCTAATTCTGAACCCAGGACTACTTCAGAAGGTTCAGAGATTAATTGCCTGCGATTTATCTCAGAGAACCCGAACCATTCATTGCATGATTTTCTGGCCCTAGCGGCTAGGAAAAGATTTGGGATCTCAAAAGGCAATAAAGAATTCTTAGAGGAATACAAGTCTAAGTCAACCAGATGACAATATGAGTCATCATGGAAAAAGTGGATTGCTTTCGTAAAAACAAAAGGACCGAAAGAGATTTCAATGAACTTCTGTCTGTCCTTCTTTATCCATCTTCATAACCAAGGTTTGCCGGCCAGCACGATAACTATGTGCAAGTCAACCTTGACTAGCCCTCTTCTATATGCCTTTCAAGTGGACTTGGCGAATGAGATTTTTAATAAGATCCCGAAGGCATGTGCAAGGCTTAGGCCTGCAGCACCACCAAAGCCCATCTCTTGGTCTTTAGACAAGGTCCTACATTATGACTCATTTGTGAACAATGAATATTATTCCCTTAAGGATCTAACCCAAAAGGTAATTTTTCTGTTCGCTATAGCCTCCAGGGATAGAGTTAGTGAAATAGTGGCCCTATCTATGGATGAGGGCCACCTTTAGTTCGCAGAAGCAGGAGAACTGAATCTCTTCCCTGATCCAACCTTTCTCGCTAAAAATGAGCTACTTAATAAAAGGTTGGGTCCCTGGAGAATCTGCCCTCTGAAGGAGGATGTCTCTCTATGTCCAGTAGAGTGTCTAAAGTTCTATCTTCGTAGAACTTCAGATCTACACAGTATCCCTCCCTGAGGTACTGTATCTGTAGCACCATGCTCAATGCTACAAGGAATGTCCGCCATCTTAGGAATGGCGCTGTTGTGGTGGTCAATAGTAGTACGAGAAAAGGGGCAACCTTGATACGGCCCCCCTTCTATTTTGCCACGTCCCCTTCGAAGCGTAAATGCTATTAGGGGTACAGATTGCTATATGGCGTGTCAAGAATACGTCCTCTGATATTATGCGATATCCTTAAGAGAAAATTTAAGGATATTCGCTCCAGGAGTTAAAATTCTGGAACCTTAAGGTTAATTCCCTGGAAATATCACTGTAGTAACATATATCCCTTAGGAGGCTACTTTAGGAACTTCCATGAGGACGAAATAGCGGTCTCACCCAAAAATAGATTTTTCGCCGCGCTCAAAATCCATTTTATATATATAAATATATATATATATATATATATATATATATATATATATATATATATATATATATATATATATATATATATATATATATATATCTATATATATATATATATATCTATATCTATATATATATATATATATATATATATATATATATATATATATATATATATATATATATATATATATATAAAAGAGAGAGAGAGAGAGAGAGAGAGAGAGAGAGAGAGAGAGAGAGAGAGAGAGAGAGAGAGAGAGATGTATTCCGATTGCAGATATCAGCAAGTTAATCATACTACCAAGGACGAATTCTAAAAGATGAAAAAGAAGATCCACAATTGAAGAGAGAAAGAGAAAGACTGCTGGAGATTTGATCCGATTAAGATGCGCATAAGGTTTCCAAATCATATCCCTATGATACACAAAAAATAAGATTCCATGATATCATCACCCTCGATTCAATCCCCAAGCAAAACGTTTTGGTCCAAGGAGGTTGACCATTTCGAGCACAAAGGCTCTATATGTGGGTCTGCGATGTACGTAAATTGAGGTGTTTTTGTTTCAGGTCTTTGTTAATTCTCGTTCCTAGATAATGATGATATTGGCAACGAAACTTATTTAGATTAATGACTTGTCTGTTTTATTATTATTATTATTAGGATTCCCTTTTAGGGGAAGACTATTGTTTTTTTTTTTTTGGTATTATTGTTATTGTTTTTTTTTCGCAAGAAATCTGAAATTATTATCATAGGTAGCCTATGGTAAGAATATGCCATAGACCCAGTTTAAGTGATCTTGACCTACTTTTCAAGGTCACAAGGGCTTTTAAAGGCAAAATTTGTAAAATTTGAATTCGACATTAGGCCTAAAGTATAAGCTGTATGGCTAAGGGCCTTATGGACAATGATACAAAAGGTAAATCCCCAGATATTGCCCTACTTTGATGCAAGTAGGTCAAGGTCAAGGTCGCTAATGGCCAAACCGAGTCAAAACAGGTTTGTTTCCGAGATCTCAAAAACCGGAAGGGCTAGATCCCTAATATTAGTGGCATATGATGCCCTATATATTTATCTAAGGTTAGCTTACCTTTTGTAGCGACTGCTTAATTACTTTTTTTAATATAGATTTTATTACTATTCTTGACATTACAGAAATCGTGACTTTGGCAATTTCTCCATGAAATACTGGTTTTTGGTCATAGCATGCTATAGTAGACTACCCCAAATATATGCATAAAACCTCTAAATCAAATGTCAAATTTGACCTTGACCCTCATTTTCAAGGTCATATGGCTATTGCATAGAAAAAATTTGACGTGGGCTGAAAGTGATATTTTATTGTCAACCCCCCACTCCATTCGCACATGCTTCTTCAGAATATGGGGTCATATTTAACCCGTGACCTTCACACGACCTTGTAAGTGCCCATTGTCTTCGAGTTCAAAGGTCAATTTCTCTATATATATCATTTTTGCCTATGTTTTACTTCCATATACCTGTTATTATACAGATAAATTACTTTAAAATAGTTTGTTAACATAACTCAAAGTTTAGTCAAGGGGTCTTTAGGCCAATAAACATTTACATAATATCTTTTACTGATTGACAACAGTATTTCCACACCTATTTGGCAGGGGAATCCTCCGCCACTGGCTTTAGCCAGTCGCAGTCTAGTTATAATAATAATTATTATTATTATTATTATTATTATTATTATTATTATTATTATTATTATTATCAT
>NC_090747.1:45866730-45884230 GCF_036898095.1 Palaemon carinicauda | reverse complement strand
AAAAATGAAAAAAGAACAAAACTCCTAAATGAAATTTTGCCAGATGCATCTGGCTGCATAACAACATAGAACACATTATTAATCATTTTCAGTTTCCCAAAAAACTTCAACAGCTTCTCTTGTTTTTTACCTATTTCAGGAAATGAGAACTCCGCTAACCAAGCCGTAGAAACCTTTCAGAAAACTTTCACAAGAACCAACTGAAAAAGAGATACTTGTCTATTAAAAGAAGTCTCTTTTTCACATATATTTTCAATCTTGCTTCGTCAATTGCTGATTTACTTGATAAGCGGGCAAATCTATTTTCTCACATGATTTTGTGTCGATAGGCGTTAGATAAGATGAATATGATAATGTATATTTATATGTAAATTTTCAAAATATAGTAAATGGTATAATAGCAAAGTCCTTCAAAAGAAGGCAACCGTGTTACCCCATACGAATGGGGGAAAAAATCACGCTAATAGACGAAGAAGAAGGTATATCGTAGATATTAAATTGAATCCTTAAGCTCTCTCTCTCTCTCTCTCTCTCTCTCTCTCTCTCTCTCTCTCTCTCTCTCTCTCTCTCTCTCTCTCTCTCTCTCTAAGTTTGCCAAGGGTTCATAAAGTACCTCTCCATGCTGGGATACTTTTAGATATAGTGTAATAAGGATTAGATTCTTAAGCCAATAATCGTAGCACTATTTGAAACAATCTGACCATTTTTCTATTAACAACTAATGACTTCATAATTCTGGTATTGCGTTTAAAGTCTTATATCTAATACAATCTCTCTGGTAAATGTGAACCGTTAATAATAGAGGAAATAATATCAACTTCAAGAACATGTCATTTCACATAATAATTGAGGGACCACTTATTTACGGGAAGCTCCCAAATACAATAAACCTAATTATGGAATTCACTGAAGGGAGATTAGAATTATGTGGTAATGATGGTAAAAATAGTTGGAATAACCGATGAATTTGGATGTAAAGAATCCTAAAATACGTTGTGTCATTTCAGGAAGAAGATTTCAATGTTTCTACCAAATGCAATTATTCAACGTTATTCAAGGCAGTGTGGCAACCTAGGAATCTGGTAATTTTAGATGTTCTAAAGCTAATACGTAACTGGTAGTCATCAATCGCAAATTACTCACTAGTTTAATTCATACTATTTTTTTAGGTTACAGTATCCGGGGCAAGTACATTAATTATATTGGTACTGAGAGTCTGGTTATAATTTATTGGTTTATTTATCATATTGCTTATGCAAATATGTGCAATTGATGTTACATCTTTTGTTTATGTACATGTATATCCTCATCATATATATATATATATATATATATATATATATATATATATATATATATATATATATATATATATATATATATATATATATATATATATATATATTTCTTATGATTATTAGTTACAAGATATTCGAAGTATAATCTTTTTCCGATGGACTTCAATCACTTACATATCTGAACTGTCACTTGAAGAATCTTTTCTACATCTGAGGATGTATGGCCTTTTTTCTTTGGGTGCAGTTTCTTTCTATGTTCGTTCATACTATGTGGCGATCAAAATTTTACACTAGGACATACAGGTGAACAGTATAACGATAGGACCTTTTCTCCTCCCCCTCTGTCCTTTTATGATACCGGTATCCTGCAACCTTACTGATGCCGGTGGGTTGCTGGTGCCGGCCAGACTCCCTCCCCACTGCCGTTGTCCAGCTGCCGGCGGCTATGACAGCCTCATGCAGCCATGACAACTGCCGGCGGCCAAGTTGGTTGCCAGCGACTTTGTGTCTTTCATCTGTTGGCGGCTATGACGGCTGCCAGCGGCGATGCATGATGCTAATAGCCATGCCAATTGCCGGTAGCCATGATGGCTGTCGGCGGCTGCCAGCTGCCGGCAGCCATGATGGCTGGGAATGGGAAGTTCCTTCTGTCTCTAAGGTTCTTCATTTCTCCCTTGAACTGCTGGCCACAAGTTCTATTGCCGGAGTACCGCTGGCCAGACCGGCACAGATAGGTGCTGATTCAGTGGGCAGCATGCCGACTGTACTAGTACTGCCGGAGGCTAGCCTGCCGGCAGTGTGTCGGCGGGACCTTTCCGGCAATAGTACTGTGCCTGGATGGAAGCCTGAATGTTACATTCTCCCCTTCCATTTGAACCTTATTTCTGGAGAAAGGCAGTAACATTAGACTTCACATCCTTAATTACTGTATACATACACAGTAATAGGTGGTCTACAATCCATGCTATCTCTCTCACTTTTAGCTATCATGTTGGATGTGCCGTCAAGAACTAGCAGGATATGTTTATACAGGTAGTCAGCATATTTGCAGTATAAGATATACTGCAGATAGAAAACTACTGTTTATATTATAATAGTAGTTATTTCCAATATATCTTGGGTACCCCTGCCTATGTATTTGCTGAGCCCAATCCTATATTGAGAGAATATAACTTCTTCCATATTCTGATTAGAAATAAGTTTTTTAGATTACCTTACAATATTAAATATTTAAAGGGCTGGAGTGTTACACTCCTAACCCTTAAAGGGTAGAACCTTTATCTTGAATCTCCCTGATCAGGAAACTATGATTTAATTTTGTAAAGGAGGTCACAGCAAATAGGTTGGGTGGGATACACAAATATATGTCTTTTATTTTTCTTAGTCCATTTGGCGTCATGCCAGCTGGACTGTGCCATCAGATGCTTGCCACAAAAGCAGCACGATGGCTCAACTACTTCATATATAATTATACAGCAGCCAGTAGTTTGCAACATAGTACATGCTGGAAATAGAAAACTATAGTATGATTATACAGTAGTTATTTCGAACATATCTTTGGTACCTTTGGCGAGCTTCTGCTGGTACCGCTCCTATATTGAAAGAATAGAATTTCTTCAACATTCTGATTGAGGAATCATTCATCCTTACCCCACATTGTTAGAAATAAGAAGGGACAGTGACTTATACACTTTTCTACCCCTAGGGGTTAGAACCCTTTTAGTTGGAGTTACCTCGGTAGAGGAATCTCCCTCTAGCTAACAGCAGTTGCTCATATGGGATACATAAGTATGTGTCTCCTACTATTCCTTTATAGCTTACTGTCCTAAGTTACTTTGTTAACAAAATGACTTTTACATATTGATTATCGGTAAGATAATCAATTATATACTCATTTTGTTCTCCTTTTTTTACAGGAGGAACACCAGATGACTTGTGCTGCAGGCTTCTACAAGATCAAGAGTAAAGGTTTTTACGGTCATAATACTTGAAGGTTACATGCTCCCTGAAATATTATTTCCGAATCTCTACATTATTGGAACCTGCAGGTTTGTAATGTATGTTGGACCTTAATGTCAGAAGGTTTCGAGAATCCCAAGTCTACAGAGACTAGGGATACAGCTTGAGACAAATTCCAAACTGGGTGAGAGGCTTCCAGAAAATCTCTCCGGGACCTTCCTTACCTAATGATAGGATGCGTAAGCTACTATTTCCGAAGGCAAATAAGGAAATAGTGGTGCCCCAGGCACCAATTACATCTCCCGACGGCCAGATAGCCTTTGGGAAGGAGGGCAGGAAGTGCCCAGGGGAAGAAGGGAAAAATTTTGTGTTGAAATTGTTTTCGCCTATGCCGTCTCTAGAGCCATCGACGTCGACATCCTTATCTTCTACCCCTGTATTAGAGGGAACGGACCAATTATGGGCACAAGTGAATTATCTATTAGAGAGCTTTTGCAAACAACACGAAAAGCAGGAAGTAAAATGCAATATATAGCCTAGTAAAGCTCCACTTGTTGCTTCCCAAGGGTCATACAAACGACCCTTGGATCAAGACCTCCCGACATGCTCCAAAACCAATCCCTGCAGGTTTGCGGAGCTGATGCCAATTATGAATGGCAAACTCTACATCTCGAAGATGGGTGCTGTCCCTTTGGAAAAAATCCAATTTTGGCCAAGCTTTGACGCTTTTCCTAATTGTTTTGTTCGACTGAAGGATGAATCAAAGTCAAGAAAAGGAACGAAATCCAAGGAAGTCATGATTCTCGACCATGATATGGAACAGGCTATCCTATCAAGTAGCCTAGAAAAGGCGGATTACTCAGTGTCGAAGGTATCTACACTGGATAACAGGCACCCTTCCTGTCTTGCTCCTTCTTCAATTTCATTCCCTTTTATGTGGAAGGCATTTAAATCTGTTGCCAAGGCAGTGGAGGCAGGTAGGCCATGTCCTGCACTCGAGAAGTGCAAGCCTCTGTCACTAGCCTTTCCCAGACCGGATAAGGACTAGAAAGAAGTCCATTTACCTTTTTCAGTAGGAAGATTAGATGTGGATGTCGCCAGTCGACAGTTTAACGAAGTTCTCCCTAAACTATCAGAGTTTCCCTTGTATAATGAACAAGAGACAAAGGAGAGACTTGCAGCCTCCCTATCTCTGGAAAACTACTTAGAGTTTTATTCATCCCATCAAAGTACCACAGATAGGCTCATGGTCTTATCCAAAATGCATATGGCTACTTTAGTGAAAGATCTTTACGCCTTTATGAAGGCTAGGAGAGCATGTAGGGAGATTGCGTTCGCGGCCGCAACACTGAAACATGAGACAAGGAAACTAATATCTTCCAACATCTGGGGTAAAGACCTCTTCCCAGATGAGGTAGTTAGGGAAGAGATTAAGAATGCCACCACTGAGAACGTAGGTCTTCTCCAAAAGTGGGGCATCCTTTCAAAGAGAAAGTCTTCCATGGTTGTGGGTCCCCAACCTAAAAGGGAGACAGGAATGTCCGGAAATATACTTCGGGCTGTTCAACAACATCCCACGGCTGCAACGACCACGATGCCACAGGCAGGTGGTAAAAAGTTTAATCCTACTGATCATTCGAAGCATAGAGATCCTGATCCTAATCAAGTTGGGACTACGATGGGAAGTAGAAATGTCTCCACCATCATTTCCAACAATCCAAAACCCTCCTGGAGGAGTATACCTAAGAGCTCTAGAGCATACAGGTGGTAAGGAAACCATAGTCCATCATATTCCAGGGGAGGCTGTTCGGTGTTCACGAGAAGGACTCAAGAAATCTCAGAGTCATTAAGGACTTGTCGCCACTCAACAAGTTCAAATAAAACAGCGAGTTCAGAATGTTAATCGTTCTGAACATTTGGACCCTGTGTCAAAAAGGGGTGTTTGTAATTTTGCCAGATCTGAAAAATGTCCCTTGGCAACTTCCAGCCAATCACCCCATCCCCTCCTATCTAGGATTTAAGTGACAGAAGGTAACGTATATCCTAGGAAAGATATGTGTCGGACTAAACACAGTCCTAAATATCTTCATAGGATTGGCAGACTCAGTCATGCAATAACCAAGTCTAGAAAGGGTTCAGGCAACAACGTACCTGGACGAGAAGTTGGGGTGGGCAGCACCCGAAGTGGCAGGTCTATGAACATCCAAGGAGATGAACCAGTTCCCAGAACATCACGGATGCAAGATAAGCCTCAAAAAGTCTCAATTCTCTCTAGCTCAAAGGTTTCAATGGCTGTAAAATCATTGAAGTCTGTAGTCACACCAACTCTCCTTTTCCATAGGAATATAAAAGGAGATTGTAAAGTTGGTCAAGAGACTCGGGTAATCAGTCTGATTCCCAAGATGTTAACAAGGAGGAGTCCTGAACTTTCTCCAGTTTGCAATAGTGACAGACCCAGTGCTAAAAGCACAGCTGAAAGATGCGTCAAGAGTCTGGAGAATATACGCATCAAACGCTTGAGGAGATCTAAAAAGACCAATATAGGTCCTTCCTTAATCGCTTCTCTAAGAAAGGTTAAAGTCCGAAAGTCCCAAGACCGTGTTGGTCCTGTCATGAGTGGGGAAGCTCTCTCCACGCAGATCAGACTTCCCTCGACTGATCTGGGACACCGAAGCGATAATGAGACGTCAAAATCGACAATGATAGAAAATGTCTCATACGGTATAGGTGACGTTAAGCATCCCTTACCTAAAGGGATGGCACCTGTTAGCAAATCATATACAACCGATCCACAATGTGACAGTGGATACTCTATTTTGGCTCAAGCCGATAGAGTTAGAATAGTCCACAGATGCAGACCTATTCCCTCCCAGATGGGATCAACTCCCAGACCTGCAAATCGACCTATTCATCACGAGCATCTTCAAGAAACTACCTCGATATGTAGCCCCTTATGAGGACCCTCTACTGGAGTTAAGAGACATTTGTCTCTGGTACAGAAGGAATGGACTCAGATATCCTGGTTCCTCCCATCCAATCACCTGCTGAAGGTCCTCAACATGCTGAGATCTTTCCAAGGGGGAGTAGCTCTATGGGCTGCCAAGTATCCCAAGAGCAATCTGTCCTTTTAGTGAAGTAACTGAAGCTGAGGCTGGCCCTAGTTCGTAACCCAGGACTATGTCAGAGGGTTCAGAAGTTGATTGCCTTTGATTTATCACGGAGAACCCGAACCCTTCATTTCATGATTTCCTTGCCCTAGCGGTTAGGAAAAGATTTGGGATCTCAGAAGGCAATATAGAATTCTTAGAAGAATACAAATATATGTCAACGAGAAGACAATATGAGTCTTCTTGGAAAAAGTGGGTTGCTTTTGTTAAAGCAAAAGGATCGAAAGAAATTTTGATGAACTTCTCTCTGTCCTTCTTTTTCCACCTTCATTAATCAAGGCCTGGCGGCCAACACGATAACTACGTGCAAATCAGCCTTGACTAGACCTTTTCTATATGACTTTCAAGTAGACATGTTGAATGAAATCTTTAATAAGATTCCGAAGGCATGTGCAAGGCTTAGGCCTGCACCACCACCAAAGCCCATCTCATGGTCTTTGGATAAGGGTCTACATTATGCCTCATCTATGAACAATTAAGTTATTTTTCTGTTCGCTATAGCTTCAGAGGCTAGAGTTGAAGAAATAGTGGCTCTATCTAGAGACGAGGGCCACATTCAGTTCACAGAAGCGGGAAAACTGAACCTCTTTCCTGATCCAACCTTTCTCGCTAAGAACGAGCTAACCTGGAGAATCTGCCCTCTGAAGGAAGATGTCTCTTTATGTCCAGTAGAGTGTCTAAAGATCTATCTTCGTAGAACTACAGACTTCAGGGGAGGACAGATTTTTAAAGGAGAAACCTCTGGATCAAACTTATCCCTAAAACAACTGAAGGCAAAGCTCACCTACTTTATTCGTAGAGCAGATCCTGACAGTACTCCCGTAGGTCATGATCCGAGAAAAATTGCTTCATCACTGAACTTCTTTCAGTATATGGACTTTGAGTTTCTTTGTTCATTCACCGGATGCAAATCATCCAGAGTGTTTTACAAACACTATGCTAAGCAGGTCCATGAACTGTAGCATTATGTGGTGGCGGCAGGTAGCGTATTAAAATCTGCCGTCTAATTCTGCAATGAACAGTTAATAGACTGGGACTGTCAATTATAGGGAGAGGGGCTCATCACTTTTAGTGTGAACTCTTTTTGAATAAGTGTTACCATGGTGATGCTTACTCTGTTCAAAATCCCAGGTGTGGAATTATACAGATAGTGCTAGTGCCGTGTGTACGTAGTACACAGTGTTGATAGAATGTAACCGGTAAAGAATTTACAAAGAAAAATTTTATTATAAAATTTCTTCAATCAGAAAGTGGCACTCACCATTTCTTTTCCTCTCAAGAGAGAAATATAATTTCTGTATACGTTACGTGTATAATTCCATTATCATGCTACATTCGTTTGACTGGTTAAGTCATGTAGTCATTTATTGGGAATAAATGTCTATTAGAATGTATTTGCGTTATAATTCGCCCGAAAATTTCCATGTGTAAAATGCCAGAGTTCTTTAGCTTACTAAAATAAGTATTCTTCATATAGTTGTATGTTCACCAACAATTGATATAAGAGACACTGATATTGATTCGGCCATATATACAAACTATGAGACAGTTTTTATATTCAGTGTATAATCATGTTTGTTGATATAGTAAATGCTAACCTTGAGGTCCCTTTTCTACTGTCTAGTATGACTCTTCCCTATAGGGGGCAGGAAGCACTAACATCGTTTATTATTAGTGAGGATGATGGATAACGGTAACGTCATCTGTCTCATTTGGTCCGTATAAGCATAGAAATGGTGTCCCAAGGTTAAGGCACTGATGAAAATTCACAGATACATTAATGCTTTGGTATGTTTCCATCGGGACGACATGACTTGAGCCCAAAAGCGGATTTTGAGCGATGTGAAAAATCTATTTTTGGGTGAGATGGTCATGTCGTCCTGATGGACCCACCCTTCTTTTCTAAAAAGAAAAGACCTTCACAGTATCCCTCCCGAAGTATTGTATCTCTAGTACCATGCTCTATGCTACAAGGAATGTTCGCCCCCTTGGATATGGCGCTGTTGTGATACTCAATAGTATGAGAACTAGGGCAACCTTGATACGGCTCCCCTTCCATTCTGCCACTTCCCCCTCGTAGCCTTAACGCTATTAGGGGTGCAGATTGCTATGTAGCGTGTCAAGAATACGTCCTCTGATATTATGCAATATCCTTGAGAGAAATTTAAGGATATTTGCGCCAGGAGTTAGAATTCTGGATACTTAAAGGTAAAATTCTGTGGGAATGTCACTGTAGTACATATAGCCCTTAGGAAGCTACTTAAAGGAACTTCCATCAGGATGACATGGCCATCTCCCCCAAAAGTAGATTTTTCGCTTCGCTCAAAATCCGTTTTTACATCATCTCCTAATGGTTCAGATTATATTTTTATAGCCCTGTGAGACTTAATAGGTTTTCGGCAAATAGAATAAAATAAAAAATTATTTGAGAAATCGATATATCTCTACTGCATGCTAATTACCCCAACGATGATTAATTAGTTCCGGGTCATTTCCAGCAAGAACCCTTTGTCATCTAATCTCAATTGCAGAGATTGTTTACACAAAATTAATGATGCAGAATAAGTCTGGAGAAAACCGAGGAGTTAGTAATATAAGAATGTTTTCTCATTAACCAACTATTAGCAAGATGAAGAAGATTTAAAACATTATCTCTGAGTAGGATTATTAAAAGGGATGTATTTTGATACAAACTTCACAAATTCAATCATAATTTTGTATCCAAGGTAGAATAAAGATATTTGAAGCAGATCCATTTAAAAAAATCTCACAGCATATATATATATATATATATATATATATATATATATATATATATATATATATATATATATATATATATATATATCTATATATATATATATATATATATATATATATATATATATATATATATATATATATATATATATATATCTATATATATATATATATATATATATATATATATATATATATATATATATAGATATATATATATATATAGGCAGATCCATTTAAAAAAGTTATCCCACCATATATATATATATATATATATATATATATATATATATATATATATATATATATATATATATATATAGGCAGATCCATTTAAAAAAGTTCTCCCACCATATATATATATATATATATATATATATATATATATATATATATATATATATATATGCAGAAGAACCACAGGGAAAATGAAAATACGAAATATACGCTTAACTCCTGACTAGTTTCGTGATACTTCTTCAGAGGACTGAATAAGTATCACGAAACTAGTCAGTACTTAAGCGTATATTTCGTATTTTCATTATCCTGAGGTTCTTCTGCATCTGAGCATCACATTTTCCTGTGACTTTTACGCATATATATATATATATATATATATATATATATATATATATATATATATATATATATATATATATATATATATATATATACATATATATATATATATATATATATATATATATATATATATATATATATATATATATATATATATATATATATATATATATATATATATATATATATATATATATATATATATATATATATATATATATATGTATGAGCGAAGCGACCAATCTATTTTTGGGTGAGATAGCCATGTCGTCCTGATGGAAGTTCCTTCATTAGTAGCTTCCTAGATTATATGTGACTACAGTGATATATCCCAGAGAATTTACCGACGGTATCCAGAATTCTACCTCCTGGAGCGAATATCCCTTAAAATTTTAAAAGGAAATATAGCGTAAGGACGTATTGGCATGCCTCATAGCAATCTGTACCCCAGATAGTGTTTTACGCTTCGAGGAGATGTGGCAAAAATAAAAAGGGGGGCCCTCCAAAGGTCATCCCCTCTCCCGTATTACTATTGGGAGTACAACAGCGCCATTCCCACGATAGTGGCCATTCCTTGTAGCATTGAGCATTGGCTGTTACAGATACAGTACTACGGGAGGGATACTGAAGATCTCTTCTTCAGAAGAGATGGGTGGGTCCATCAGGACGACATGGCTATCTCACCCAAAAATAGATTTTTCTCTTCGCACAAAAATCCGTTTTTTGGGCTCAAGCTATGTCGTGCTGATGGAAGCATACCAGAGCATTAATGTAACTGTGGATTTTCATCAGTGCCTTAACCTTATGTCAACCTTTTCTATGGTCATGTGGACCATATGAGACCATTGACATTACCGTTATTTGTCATCATCACTAAACATAAACAATGTTAGTGCTTCCTGCCTCCTACAGGGAAGAGTCATCTAGACAGTAGAAAAAGGATTTCAAGGATAACATAAATAGTATGACCAAACTTAAGTACACACTGAATATACAAAAAGTCTAAAGTTGTATATTTGGAAAATGTGTATCATTTAATGCATACAAATATATGAAGGATGCATACTAAGAAAGTTAAAAACTCTGGCATGTATATATACAATTGTCTGGCGAAGGTGGACGAACTACTTTCTAATAGACATTTAATCCTAATAAATGACTACAAGAGATGGTTAGCAAAGCGAATGTAGTTTGACAATGGTATTATACCTGAAACGAGTAAAAAGACCGTATTTCTTTCTTGAAGGAAGAAATAATGAATGCCACTCTTAGACTGAAGATGAATTATAAAATAATCGCTCTTCATAATTCCTGTACTAGTTACCTCTATTTGCACTGTGTATCTTGTACACCGGCACTAGTGCTATCTGTATAATTCCACACCTGGGATTTTGAACAGAGCTAGTGTTACCATGGTAACACTTAATCAAAAGAAGGCATACCTAAGAAGAATGACCTCTTCTCCCCTTAATTGACAGTCCCAGTCAATTTCTGTTCATCGTAGAATAGACGGCAGGGTAAATATTATACCTGACGTCACCACAAGCTGCTTCAGATCATGGACTTACATAGCATAGTGTATGGAGAGCACTCTGGATGATTCTTATCCAGAACATGTGTGAGGACATGTGAGGTCCCAAACCATTAATTGTTTATCACAGTAATTAGGGGGCAAGCTTTAATACACTGCTTGCCGCCAATACGAAGTGTTTTAGTTCACGCACTTGTATTGCATAGTGTTTGTAAAACACTCTGGATGATTTCCATCCAGTGTATGAACGAAGACGCTCAAAGTCCATAAACTTAAAGAATTTCAGTGATGAAGCAATCTTTCTCGAATCAAGACCTGCGGGAGCACTGTACGGATCCGCTCTACGATTAAAGTAGGTGAGCTTCACTCTCAGCTGATTTAGAGATAAGTTTGATCCCGAAGTTTCTCCTTTAAATAGCTGTCCTCCCCTGAAGTCTGAAGTTCTACGAAGATAGACCTTTAGACACTCTACAGAACATAGAGAGATATCTTCCTTCAGAGGACAGATTCTCCAGGGACCCCACCTTTTAGTGGGTAGCTCGTTTTTTGCGAGAAAGGATGGATCAGGAAAAAGATTCAGTTCTCCTAATTCCGTGAACTGAATGTGACCCTCATCTCTGGATAGGGCCAATATTTCACTAACTCTAGCCCCAGAGGCTATAGCAAAAAGGAAAATAACATTTTGGGTTAGGTCCTTAAGAGAACAATCTTCATTGTTCACAGATGAGGCCTAATGTAAGACCTTGTCCAAAGACCAAGAGATGGGCTTTGGTGGTACTGCGGGCCTAAGCCTAGCACATGCCTTCGGAATCTTATTAAAGATTTCATTCGCCAAATTTACTTGGAAGGCATATAGGAGAGGCCGGGTCAAAGCTGACTTGCACGTATTTATCGTATTTGCCGCTAGATCTTGGCTATGAAGGTGGACAAAGAAGGACAGACAGAAGTTCATAGAAATTTCTGTCGGTCCTTTTGTTTTGACAAACGCAACCCACTTCTTCCAGGAAGACTCATATTGTCTTCTAGTAGATTTAGCCTTGTATTCTTCTAAGATATCTATATTGCCTTTTGAGATCCCAAACCTTTTTCTAACCGCTAGAGCAAGAAATTCATGAAATGAAGGGTTTGGGTTTTCTGTGATAAACCGAAGGCAGTTGATTTCTGAACCTTTGCAAATATACATAGGATCCGAGCTAGGACCGGCCTCATCTAGTCTATCAGCCCCATTAGAGGATCCTCGTAAAGGGCTATTTAGTGATGTAGTTTCTTGAAGACGTTCGTGATGAAGAGGTCGAGCTGCAGTTCCGGGACTTGTTCCCATCTGGGAGGGAATATATCTGCGTCCATGGACCATTCCAACTCTATCGGCTTGGATCGTGATAGAGTATCCACCGTCACATCGTGGATCCGTTGTAAATGAACTGCTGCTAGGTGCCATCCCTTTAGGAAAGGGATGGGTAACTTCACCAAGACTCTACGAGACGTTCAAATGTGACATCTTATTATCGCTTCGGTGTCCTAGATCAGTCGTAAGGAGCCTGATCTGTGTGGAGGGGGCTTCCACACCCATGAAAGGACCAGCAGAGTCTTGGGACTTTCGTGCTGTAATTTTTGTTAGAAAAGCGATTAAAGAGGGACCGATCTCAGTCTTTTTTTATCTCTTCAAGTGTTTGCTGCGTGTTTTCTCCAAGCTCTTAACGCATCTTTCCGGTGTGCCCTTAGCACCAGGTCTGTCACTATTGCAAACTGGGGAAAGTTTAGCACTTTTCCCTGTTGGCATTTTGGATATCTGACTGATTACCTGAGTCTCTTGACAGACCTCGTGAGCTCCTTTTATATTCCCAAAGGAAAGGAGAGTTGATGTGACTGAGGGCTTCGATGGTTTTTTAACCATCAAAACCCCAGAGCTGGGGAAAGTCGAGACTTCTAGAAGCTTATCTTGCATCCGTGATGTCCCGGTATTCGGGTCATCACTTTGATTGCACATGGGCCCGACACTTCGGGTGCTGCCGACTCCAGCCTCTCGATCAGTTATATTAATACCTGAACTATTTCTAGGTTTGACTTTGACGTGACTAAGTTCGTCAATCCTTTGAAGATACTTAGGACTGTGAGTCCGACACATATCTTTCCTAGGATGAATTTTACTCTCTGTAACATGAATTCTAGATAGGAGGAAGGGGGGTGGTTGACTGGAAGGTTCCGAAGGACACCTTTCAGGTCTGACAAGACTGCGAACACCCCTAATTGGAACAAGGTCCATATGTTCAGAAGGATTAACATTCAGAACTTGCAGTTTTTTTATGAACTTGTTGAGTGGCGACAAGTACAGAATGACTCACTGATATCATGAGTCCTTCTCGTGAACACAAAACCGCCTTCCCTGGAACTCGATGAGCTATAGTTTTCTTACCACCTGTATGCTCTATAGCTCTCAGGTATACTTCTCCAGGAGGGTTTTGAACTGTAGGAGAAGGTAAGGAAAGGATGGTAGAGACATTTCGGTTTCCCATCAATGGCTCATCTTGAATAGGCTTTGGACCGAAGGATCGAAGGTCCTGCGATCCTGAGGGAATGTTCCTCCTAGCCGAATCGTCTTTATGCTTCGAGTAGTCAGTAGGCTTAGACTTTCGACCATGTGCCTGTAGCACCGTGGTCACTGGAATAGTGGGATGTTGTTGAGCAGCCCGGATATTTCCAGCATTTTCAATCTTCTTTTTAGGTTGGGGACCCACAACCACAAAAGATTTTCTTTTGAAGGAATGCCCCATTTTTGGAGAAGACTTATGTTCTCCATGGTTGCGTTCTTAATTACTTCCTTAATGACCTCGTGTGGGAAGAGGTCTTTACCTCAGATGTTGGAAGATATTAGCTTCCTTGTTTCGTGTTTCACTGTTGCGTCAGCGAACACAAACTCTCTACATGCTCTTCTGGCCTTCATAAAGGCATAAAGGTCCTTCACCAAGATAGCCATATGCATTTTGGCTATGACCATGAACATGTCTGGGGTACTTTCGTAGGTTGAACACAACTCTATGTAGTTTTGTTGAGAAAGGGCTGTCGCAAGTCTCCTCTTTCACTCATGTTCATTACACAAGAGCAACTCAAACAATTTAGGGAGACATACCTTGAATTGTCGACTTGCGATGTCCTTGTCTAATTTTCCTACTGAAAATGTCAAATGGACTTCCTTCCAATCCTTTTCCTGTCCGGGAAAAGCTGGTGACAAAGGCTTGCACTCATCGAGTGTGGGACATGGCTTACCTGCCTCTACCATTTTGGCAACAGAAGTAAATGCCTTCCCCATAAAGGGGAATGAGAGTGAAGTAGGAGCAAGAAAGGAAGGGTGTCTGTTATTCAGTGAGAATACGTTTGACTCTGAATAACCCGCCTTTCTCAGACTACCTGAAAGGATAGTCTGTGCCTTATCATGGTCGAGAATCAAGACCTCCTTTGGCTCCGCTCCTTTTCTTGACTTTGGTTCGTACTTCAGTCGAACCCACCAATTAGGGAAAGCATCAAAGCTTGGCCAAAATTGAATTTTGTTCAAAGGAACAGGATCTATTTTCTCAGATATGTAGAGATTGCCATTTGAAATCGGCATTTGCTCCGCAAACCTCCAGGGATTGGTTATGGAGCATGTTGGTAGGTCTTGGTTCAAGGGTCGTTTGACTGACCCCTGGGAAGCGACAAGAGAAGCTTTACGAGGCTCTATTTTGCGTTTTACTTCCTGCTTTTCGTTTTGTTTATGAAAGCTCTCTATTTGATTCTTCAGCTGGATACATAATTGTACCACATTATCCAATAGAGGAGTAGAAGACGAAGATGTCGACATCGATGGCTCTATATCCGGCAAAGGCGGAGGAAATTCTGACACAAGATTTACCTCTTCTACCATGGGGCACTTCTTGCCCTTAATCCCAAAGGTTTTCTGACCGTCAGGGAATGTAGTTGGCTCCTGAGGCACTACTGTTTCCTCACTTGCTTCCGGAAATAGTAGCTTATGCATCCTATCATTAGGTAGGAAAGGTCCCAGAAAGATCTTTTGAAAGCCTCTCACCCAGGTGCGTAATTTATATTGAGCTGTAACCCTAATCTCCGAAGACTTGGGATTTTCAAAACCTTCGATATTAATATCCGACATATATTGCAAACCTGTGGGTTCCAATAATGTAGGGATCCGGAATTAATATTGCAGGGGGCATGAAACCTGCAAGTATTATGACCGTAAAAATACTTACTCTTGGCCTTGCAGAGGACTGCAGCACAAGGTATCTGGTGTTCCTCCTGTAAAGAAAGGAAAACCAAATGAGTATACAATGGATTATCTCCTTGACAATCAACATGCAAATATCCTTTACAATAGAGTAGCTTAGGATAGTAAGCTATAAAGGGATAGTAGGAGATATATACTTGTGTACCCCTGTGGGCAAATGATGTTGGCTCCCCTCAGTATTAACTACATGGAGATTTCTCTATAGAGTAACTCCCAGTAAAAGGACTCTTACCCCTAGGGGTAGAGAAGTATCAAATCACTGTCCCAAAATAATGTTAATACTGTGGGGTCAGGATGACTGATTCTCGATCAGAATATTGAAGAAAACTATTCATTCAATATGTGAACGGTACCAGCAGAATGCTCGTACAAGGGTACCCAAGGTAGGTCAGAAAATACTACCGTATCATGGTACTGTAGTTTTCTAATTGCAGTAAGTCTATATTTCAATTTACTGGCTACTGTACATCATGTATTGTAGTCTAGTCTTTATGCTACCTTCATAGCAGCATATGACAGTACAGTCCATCTAGCGTGTAGCCAGCTGGACTAGGAAAAAATAAAGACATACATTTGTATATCCCACTCAGCTCATTTGCCGTAGTCTTCGTACTATATTGAAATATAGAGTTTCCAGATCAGGGAGACTCAATGATAAACGCTCTACCCTTTAAGGGTTAGGAGTGTATTACTCTTGCCTTGAAGTATTTAATATTTTAAGGTAATCCTAAAACTGATTTCCAATCAGGATATTGAAGAAATCATATTCATTCAATATAGGATTAGGCTTAGCAAACGCCCTAGTTGGATACCCAAAATATATTGGAAATAACTACTAGTATAAGATATATAGTAGTTTTCTATCTGCAGTATATTCTATACTGAGATATACTGGCTATCTGTATAACCTATACAGTAGTTCAGCCGTCATGTTGCCGGTCTAGCTAGGTCTTGCCGGCATACCCGGCAGTGCTAGCTAGAGAGAGAGCTAGTATGGAAAAAAAGGCTATTCCTTACTGTAAATGTATACAGTAATTAAGGATGTAAAAGTCTAATTTGACTGTTTTTTTTTCAGAAGAAGGTTCTAATAGAAGGGGAGAATGTAACATTCAGGCTTCTATGTAGCTACAGTACTATTGCCGGCAAGGTACCACCTATACACTGCCGGCCGGCAACCCGCCGACAATACCAGTACAATCGGCATGCTGCCAACTGAGTCAGCACTGTCTTTGCCGGCCCGGCCGGCAGTACCCCAGCAACAGAACCTATAGCAGCAGTCCAAGGGAGGACTGAAGAACCTTGGGGACAGAAGGGACTACCCACTCACGGCTATCATGGTTGCAACTGCCGGCCTAGGCCGGCAGTTGCTGGCCAGGCCGGCAGCTGCTGGCCGGGCCGGCAGCTGCCGACAGTCTCAAACTTTCGGCAGTCTTCTTGGCTGCCGGCCAGGCCAGCTGGCGGCAGTATGCCCTGCCGTCAGCCATGACTAGAGAGGGAGTCTGGCTGGCTCCAGTAACCTACCGGCAATGGTAAGGTTGCAAGATGTCAGCTTAAAGAAAGACAATGGATCAACCATCAAAAGAGGATAGAGGGGTAGGGAACAGGGACCTGTAACGAGTGTGAAAGAAACTGAAAAAATGGTCAGTCCTACCACCTATAAAAGAAACTCTGTTTCAGTATCCGCAGAATCTCAGGTGACAGGAGAGACTCAGTTCCCCAACCCAGAGACTGCCGACACAACAAAGGAGAAACAGAGTTCCAGTGCCACGTTATCCTAGGCTAAAAGAATATCACTCTTCAGCCCAGGGTACGGTGGCACAGGACTAGTCTTTTAGTCGCAAAGAGAAGATGGTATATTACCATAACTCTAATGCGGCTATGGAGGGCTAACCTCCATTGCCGGCCACCTTGCCGGCAGGGGAATGAT
>NC_090747.1:45856730-45861730 GCF_036898095.1 Palaemon carinicauda | reverse complement strand
CATTTTTCCCTGACTAGCCCAGAGGGTCACCTACTGTATAGTGGTGATTCCATTTTTTATTGTGTAGTACAGTTGTCATATATATCATTACTTTTTTGGATGCATTACAACCGGACAGCCTAAGCTCACCCATTTTCGTGGCGCTGGTTTTCAAGTTAGGCTCCTGTTAAATTACTTGCAAGGCTTGCTATATTTGGTGATAATTCTTTCTCGAAGGGCATTTTTCACAGCCTGTGTGCATTTTCCCCAGCTCCATCTTCATCCTTCCTTCCATGAGACTCTTGCGTAAGGCTAGAGCGTCATTCCCCTCCGTGTAATTTCTTGCACGGTCAACACCGTACCTTGTGCTGTTGAGTTTGTTCTTGTTGCTGTCTCCACAAAGATTAGCAAAATGACTGCTGCTGAGATTAGCTCATTTGTGGATTTGGCAGAACGACAAGGCTATGAGGGAGAAGCATTGCGAAGGTATGTGCGGGAGCTCATGAATGAAGACAAAGCCCGGAGAAGGAGAGAGCAAGAAAGGATGCGGTATGAAAGAGCGAGAGCGTATGAATTAAAGAAGCGGGAAATAGACGCTCGATTAGCCCAGCTCAGTAACTCGCTACCTCAACCTAATGGTGCCAACGACCAGCAGGACAACTGCAGAGAGAACCAGTGCATTGAAGGGTTCACCAAGGAACTCCCTACAGCAAAACTGAAGGCGACCATGTCCCAGCTCGGCAAGAAGTGTGGACTGGGGGCAGGGAGTGATCTCGCACGTGAGGGCTACAACTCAAGCTTGGGTCAAAAGCCCGTGAAGGGTGTACAGCGAGTGCCCCTCAGGTGCATGAAGGCTGCCAAGCCGGAGCCTAAAACTGTTAGGACGCAACCTGCATGGGAAGACAACTGGCTCGGTGACATTGACCTTGGTGAGGTAGCTTGGCTAAGTGAGGAGGCCCAAGAGTCTTCCTCCTCCAGCAGTGAGTCTGAGCTTCATACGCCAGAAGTTGATTCTGGTGAAGGTGTGCCACTTTCCACCACAGGGGATAGGGCTACTCCAACCGTCATGCCAGAGACCTCAGAGGAGGGCCAGGGGTCTCCCCTTTCCCACCATGAGTCTGAGCCGAGTACCCACAAATTCAATCCGGGTGAAACTGTGCCACTGAACACCACTGGAGATAGGGCTATCTCAATCACCAGGCCAGAGGTCTCAGAGCAGGCAAGAGGTGAACCACCCATCAGCGCCGAGACCCCAAGGAGCCAAACAAAGCTCATCAGGTTCCCACTGCTGGATGAGACATTGGTAAACAACAGGGCACCCGCCAACTCGAACGAGGTGGAAATGAATAACCCCTCTACGGCTGAGCTCCTGCTAAAGGATGAGGTGCCCCTTAAGATCACCCGAGGTTCTCGCAATCCTGCTGAGGCCCTGCGCCAGCATGTAGTTGTCCCCCATAATTCCCGCTTGTCGGTGCTACGAATGGCCCATGAGGGACTGGGAGGGCACTCTGGGGTGAAGCGCACCACCCAACTGCTGCAGCCCCATTTTTTCCGGCCAGGCTTGCAGAAGGGTGTTAAGGCTTCCGCAACCTCTTGCCATCCGTGCCAAGTCATCGGTAACTCTAAGAAAATAGTGCCAAGGGCCTCGCTCCAACTTACCCCATCCATAAGTGTTACAGGGATGACACAATTCTTTTATTGGTATGGCTTCCTAGCCACATTTCAGAAGGACGAAGGTTCCCACTTCATGGCAGAGGAGTCACGACCTCTGACCATGCTCATAATTCATTTTTGGCTTCACCAGGTGCAAGCAGGAATTCCCAACTGTGGAGTTTACTTAAATGGCAGCATAAATTTCTTCCAGACATGGGAAAAACTCCAAACTCAAGAGAAAGAACTCTCAGGCATGGGCTCATCTCTTGAGCACCTTGGTTCTTATCGCGCTGACCATGTTTTCCCACAGACATTCCTAACGGACCATAACCATCTAAACTACTTGACTGAGCTACGTAATGGGAATAAAGGGCTCATGAGGTGCGGCATAGACCTCCAGAACTACAACTGGAAGGTCAAGCGCCTAAAGAACTCGTATGAGAGAGATGTGTTCTCCCGGCATTAGTGCCCAATGCACAGTGCCATGTCCATAGCGTAGCCATAGTCAGTAGGTAAATTTAGTTTGTATGAAAAAATATTTATTGGCCTTGGTGTCTCCCCAGGTAGATAAACTTGAGGAGCCATCTTGGCATCATTATTTGCATTGAATTTATTTTCATGTATTTATTTTATCCTTTTTTTTTTTTTGCATATATGCCAATTTTCTTTAATTTTATGCCTACCACTGCACTAGGTCACTTAACTTTAACCATTTTTTTTTACATTTAAATTTTCAATTTTGCATTTTTTTAATTTTTTCAGTTGCTGCCTCACCGCCAGCATACTTATTTCTATGTGGCACTTAAAGTTAATTTACAGTCAAAATACCATAAAATGATGACCCTAGTTGCAGCTTAGATATTTATCCATTATCGTGGTGAGACTCACTGAGGGAGGAATCATTAAGGCTAGTGGCTTCAGACCTTGCTTGCAGAGTTCTTGTCCTGTTTTAGGACAAAATCTCTGCTAAAATGGGGGGCTGTTAGTATTGGCGGTCATTACGCCACCTTTTTTCCAATAACAAAAGACCCCGCCAGCATGGGTCGAAATGCCACGAGTTTTGGGACCCTACCCAGAGTCTCACCCCCCTCCCACCATCCTATACCAGTCTACTCCCCCTGAGATCTCAATTTCAGCTACCTTCTACAAGTCACGTGAGAACATCGAGGTCCCAGGACAAGGGAAGCGAGCTGTGAAGGATGTGGGGATACGAGATCAAGCCTGACCAATAGGACAGCGGTCAGGCCAATCCCCCCTACCCCCCCCCCAATTGGGGGTCAAGTGGGGTTGATCTACCCAGGGAAAACTGGGGATCACCCTTCGTAAGTCAGCATCCATAAGGAGAACATCTGCTCCTTCTTCACTCAACCTCCTTGAGGGAAACAACATCGTTCTTCACCCTCAAGACATCAGGGAGGCAGGACCTCTGTCTACTTCTTTCCACAAGGGAAAGAAACCAGAGTCATTTTTACTAAAGGTAAGGTGTCTGATTTTGAGATTCTCAATATCCTTACCCAACCTGCCATCCCTTCATTATCACACCCCATTTTTCCTTATCCTCTAAAGAAAATCCTACCCACTGAACCTTGTATCCTATCCCCCTATACCCAGACCACGTGTGCAGTTTAGTCCTAGTTTTAATTAATTCACCCTGTGACAGTGTTAATTCCCATGTGTATCGTTTAAATCCCTAAGCTTTGCATTGTCATTTAATTTGCTTAGAAGTCTTAACCACACGACTTCATCGTGTTCCAAGCCGGTAGAAGTAAGTGTGCTGATAATAATTCAATTTATTTCCCCTTCCAGGGAACGTTGATTGCTGTGCTGGAGTTTCATCCACGGTCAACCAAACTCCACCCGAAGCTCCTCGTGGCTTAAATTAAAATAGTTACCTGTTGTGCTCCCCTTTCTTTTATTAATTTTTATTTAATTGTTATTGTAAATACATATTTTTGTCAGTATTCCTTGTATCATTTCTGACTGGCGACCTACCATTGTTATTTGTTTTGTTATGGCCCTTGAGTCCCTTAAGCAAGGCCGGACTCGAACCAGTGGCCCGTAACAATATATATGTATATATATATATATATATATATATATATATATATATATATATATATATATATATATGCATATATATATATATATATATATATATATATATATATATATATATATATATATATATATATACATATAAATATATATATATATGTATATATATAAATTTATATATATATATATATATATATATATATATATATATATATATATATATAAATATATATATATATATATATATATATATATATATATATATATATATATATATATATATATATATATATATAAATTCAGTTGGAATATCATATACATGCGTTTAACAGCAATACTTATTTGTTGCTGCTGAATATTTGTTTCAGTCTTATGAGGGTTTTTCTTATATTAAGTTTGATCTGTAAAACTAAACCATAGTATAATAAACAATACCCAAGATGAGTTTTTTCTCCTAATAATATAATCCAGAACAATTAACTAATCAAGTAATAATAACTAGCACATAAAGGCAGAAAAGAGTAAAAAGAATGGTAATTAAACAAAAATACATATACATTTTACACATATTTTTTTTTTTTTTGTGTGTGTAAGAAATGCCTGAATTGCTACAAGAACAGACCAGGATTAGTACACAACCAAACTTTTCCCCATAATTTCCTTTTTTAACTACGTTTTATATTCTTACTTTTCCCATTGTATATATATATATATATATATATATATATATATATATATATATATATATATATATATATATATATATATATATATATATATATATATATATATATATATATATATATTAAGTCCAGATAAGTTTTGTCTTACTTCTTCAGATTCCACTGAAAAAGTATCAGGCAGTAAAAAAAAAATATGGATGCGGTAACAAAAGGAGATAGCTATAAGAGGTAGAATACATGGAAAAGGTGAAAATAAAAGAAAATACTACAAGAGGTAAAATAGAAGGAAATAGTAGCCAAAAAAAAAAATACTACAATAAGTAAAATAGAGGGAAATGGTTATATTAAAAGAAAATACTACAACAAGAAAAGCACTACAATGATTAAAACAGATGGGAATGGTAATGATAAAAGAAAATGCTGCATTAGGTAAAACAGATAGAAATAGTAACATGGATAGAAAACTCTACACGAGAAGAAAGAAATGGAAATAGTAACAAAAAGAAAATGCCGACATAAATAGAATATATGGAAGAGGTAAAAAAAAAAAAAAATCCACATGAAGTGAACCACATGGAAATGGTGATGCGAAAAGAACACTAGTCACAAACATTATAGATTTTTTTTTAA
>NC_090747.1:45841730-45851730 GCF_036898095.1 Palaemon carinicauda | reverse complement strand
TTTATGCATGCACCTAAAGATGGTACTCAGCGGAAATTTAAAGAGAAACGAAAGTGAGGAAAGAAAGTTTTTTATTTTAATGAGAAGAAAAAATAGAAAAGTAAAAAAAAAGATTAAAAATATGGATTGAATCCTAATACGACCCAGATCGGGTCATATATATATATATATATATATATATATATATATATATATATATATATATATATATATATATATATATATATATATATATATATATATATATGTATTATATATATATATATATATATATATATATATATATATATATATATATAATACATATATATATATATATATATATATATATACATATATATATATATATATATATATATATATATATATATATATATATATATATATATATATATATATGACCCGATCTGGGTCGTATTAGGATTCAATCCATATTTTTAATTTTTTTTTTTACTTTTCTATTTTTTCTTCTCATTGAAATAAAAAACTTTCTTTCCTCACTTTCGTTTCTCTTTAAATTTCCGCTGAGTACCATCTTTAGGTGCATGCATAAATTAAATATATATATATATATATATATATATATATATATATATATATATATATATATATATATATATATATATATATATATATATATGTTTATATACATATACATATTTATATAATTTTCATTGCTTGGGGTTTATTATGGCGAAAAATAAAATTTGATTGTTTTATAGATTATAGTTAAAACACCGTATAGAATTTCCTTTTATTTTCTTATATATTATAATCAGTGAATATATGAACTATTTATTATATATTGGTTAAAAACTGGTTATACTTAGCAAAATCTTGTTTTAGATAAGATTAGAATTTGGGGGATTATCTTCTAAATTATTTTGAGAGCCAGTTTTATGTGTCAAAATAAATTCACCTCTCTCGTTTTATTATTGAAAAATAAAAGATGAAAGTTTTCTTCCATTCCCTCTATTAATTAACCCTTCCACCCGCAATGGTTAATTTTTATACTAACGTCTGCGGCAATATGGTATCAATGTTCACCAATTATGGTTTTAAGCTCCAACTTCATAAGCATGCCCTAATGGTATGTGTAAATTAACTCTCTACTTTTATACTGTTATATTGTAAGTTATCCCGATTTATTTGGATAAACAATAAAAAAAATTAGAATCTAAATGAATAAAATGAAAATAAGACACATGTTAGAGTGAAAAAAGCGAAATGCCACTTGAATACTTATTCAACTAAATGGTTAGTCCTATTTCATTACTCAAGGAAATATAATTTCCAACTTATTATTTAATAAATTGAAAATTGTTTCAATACTTAGATAGTTGCAGTCTAACATAATTTTCCATTAATTATGTTTCATTATCATAAGATTAATGAATACATGCTTAGTTTACCATAATCTATATGACTGTTTAGTGGGAATACGTTGCAAGGTATCATTGCTGAATTATACTATCATGTAATATATATTTATATATATATATATATATATATATATATATATATATATATATATATATATATATAAATATATATATATATATATATATATATATATATATATATATAAATATATATTACATGCGAGTAATTTTCAGCAATGATACCTGGTATCATTGCTGTATTTACTCTCATGTAATATATATATATATATATATATATATATATATATATATATATATATATATATATATGTGTGTGTGTGTGTGTATGTGTGTGCGTTTGTGTGTGTGCTTATACATATGTGTATATATATATATATATATATATATATATATATATTCATATATATATGTATATATATATATATATATATATATATATATATATATATATATATATATATATATATATATATATATATATATATACAGTATACATATATATATATATATATATATATATATATATATATATATGTATTTACATATATATATATATATATATATATATATATATATATATATATATATATATATATATATATATATATATATATATAAATGAAATCTTGAAAAAAAGAAGTATCAAAATTCCTAATATTATCATATTTTTTAAATATTGGTTATTGAAAAGGGATTTTGATTTTTTCTCCCAAATTGACTGGAGTCTTATTTACATTTCATCCAATCAGTTGTTAAACTTCTATGTGTTTTATAAAAGAAATCATAATAGTATTTGATATAACGTTATGAAAGCAATTTACAACCACATTAGGCAATAGTCATGCACTTCGCGGTTCCTGCTTCCACTGAATGGTGAACACTCGATATTACACACTGACAGCCGCTGATGTTTTTATGGAGAATTTTGTTTTTATTTTCATAGACCTTTATTAAACTAAAGTTTATCATTCACTATAAAAATACCTTCACTTATTCTACACAATCACTGATATTTATTATCAGATGAAGAAAAAAAGAATTGTAATTAAATATATTTACTGGTAACACCCGAATGTGTGTAACGAAAAAACGTATGGTATTTTCGGTTACTCCTATGCCAAAATGTGAGTAAAATAAATATATTTTGTTTGTTTTTACTAAATTGAGGAAACGTTATCAAGGAATTACTTTCAAAACCATTACATGCCTTCACCATAAATAATGTTATTGACCCTCTCATCTGTTTTATGCAAATTCACTTTAGTTTCCATTGTAAATTCATTCAATCCGGGCACCGAGGTAACAATAGCAAAGCCACTGGGTAATCTGTAATTCCGAACACGATCAATAAATTCAGACAGCCAGTCTTCATGAAGCTAAACTTGATGAATAAGAAGTTACACATCTGTAATTTAATATAGCTCGAAATAAATAATATCTTTGATTATTGAAAGATAACTAAGAAGTGTAGATGAAATCTAATTTTATACGTACATAGATAAAACCAAAATAGAAACCATATATATATATATATATATATATATATATATATATATATATATATATATATATATATATATATATATATATATATATATATATATATACATATATATATATATATATATATATATATATATATATATATATATATATATATATATATATATATATATATATATAATTTCTATATGCTCTGTTGGTATTCCTGTACTCCTCCCATAATATATACCACGTAACCCGATTGATATTAAGATGTGATATCGTTTGTGCTTACATATATAACTGATGGTTTGAATGTATCTGTGTGTGTCTGTATGTGCAAGTATTAGGATGTGAATCATGTATGTTATATATATATATATATATATATTAATATATATATATATATATATATATATATATATATATTAATATATATATATATATATATATATATATATATATATATATATATATATATATATATATGCAGAAGAACCACAGGGAAAATGAAAATACGAAATATACGATCAAGTCCTGACTAGTTTCGTATATTTCGTATTTTCATGTTCCCTGTGGTTCGTCTGCATCTGAGCATCACGTTTTCCTGTGATTTTACGCATATATATATATATATATATATATATATATATATATATATATATATATATATATATATATATATATATATATATATATATATATATATATATATATATATATATATATATATACACATATACATATATACTGTATAAATTAAATAAAAAAAACTGTGAGCTACATTTTCAGATATTTATTGCGTCCATCCTCAGCCCCGACGTAGTACCACAGTCGTATCACACGCGCACACACTAAAATATTATAATTTTATTTTTTGTTTCGCTCTCCCCTCTCACTGATAACCTCTTTTTGCCTACAATCTTTATTTTTCTGCACCAGTGAGTTTTAATTTTAGTGACGTTCTTGACTGGAGCGCCTTGTAGAAATGCGCACGCTTCATTCAAATAGAGTTAGATGCATTCGAGTTCTCTCTCACTATCTAAGCCACCTACTAATGTCGTTTGATTAAGAATTGAAAAAGTATTAACTTTTAATTATAATCAAATAACCTTCGACGATAAGTTTGCCATGTTTTTTTCTTTATTATTATTATAGGTGACGTTCTGTAACTCCTTTGTCCGAAAAAGAAGTTTGTCTCTTATTTGGATTGTCTTCATCCTCAAAGTTGGGAAATTTCTTGATTAAACATCGGCTTCTCTTTTCTCATTCTACCGAATTTCATTATGTTCATTCAAAGAAGCATTGGCTCCTTATATCCTATTTTTTGGGTGATTAATATAGAAAAAAAAATATTAGTTTGCTATCATAATAAATCATTTATATTTACTTTTGTTCCAAATATTCTTCCGCTGATGTTTTCAGCTGTGATATCTCATGGGGTAGCTTGTGCCTAACCTTATCACAGAGTATATTAAACTTCTTGTTCTTACCAGAAAATATAATGAGTAAAAAAAAAGGAAAAGGAATTCCAACAACATTTACATAAAAATTGACGAATTAACATAATTTCTATAACATTATATTTAGATATTTAACCACAAAATACCAATAAGTAACATGTTGGTTTCCAATGACCTGATTTGATCTCTCTCTCTCTCTCTCTCTCTCTCTCTCTCTCTCTCTCTCTCTCTCTCTCTCTCCAAAATAGATGACTAATGATTAAATATAGTTATACAGTTAGATTATGAAGATGGAGATGGATGGGGCATAATTTGAGAAAGGAAGATATATTAGTCCGGGATGTACCTGAATATAAGCTGATGAGAAGAAAAGAAAAGTGTAAACTGAGGAATGTGGGGGGCAATAGATCTGAGAAATGGGTTGAGGTCAGAGGTATGGCACAGGAAAGAGCCATATACAACCCACGGTTTCCAGAATATTGAGTAAGTGTTCATTTATCAATTATCGGAGTTTTCATTTCCATTTAAAAGTTTGATAAAATCTTTGATTTAAAATAGCAGAGAGCTTCTTTCCCTTTTCAACGTTTTAATCACATAATAATAACGGATATGTCTTCAAGTCCCGAGTCACCTTAAGAAAGGATAACAGATAATCCTTATCCATATATATATATATATATATATATATATATATATATATATATATATATATATATATATATATAATATATATATATATATATATATATATATATATATATATATATATATATATATATATGTATATATATTTATATATATATATATATATATATATATATATATATATGTTTATATATATACACACATACATATTATATATATATATATATATATATATATATATATATATATATAAATATATATATATATATATATATATATATATATACATATATATATATATATATATATATATATATATATATATATATATATATGTATATATATATATATATATATATATATATATATATATGTGTATATATATATATACATATATATATATATATATATATATATATATATATATATATATATATATATATATATATATATATATATGTTTATATATACATACATATATATATTATATATATATATAAATATATATATATATATATATATATATATATATATATATATATATATATGTTTGATTAAAACCTATATTGATGGGGTTCGTCTTTATGGATTTTTATTAGGATAAGTATGAGAACTACCTGCTTTGAAATGTAACTTCATGGAGGTCTAACGATGTAGCTAATTTGATCTCCAACCCTCAACTAAAAAATGATACTTTTAAAGCTTCATCATAACATCTGACAAAATACGTTTAAACATACGGACTTTCGATAATTCTATCTTGTTATAGTTGTAGTTTATTTTATGTGACAATTGAGTCAAAGATATTTTCAATAAGTCAATAACTATGATTTTGTCTTTAATGAAGGTGTTGATATATCTTCCAAATGAATGATTATTATTTCCATGAGTTCAAATAGATATATATTATCAACAGGGGAAAATTATACTATTTGTTAGCTTAAGTTCTTTTGCCAATGGAAGCTTTTCAACTAGATAATAAAAGTAATAAAATATAAATACATATAAACAACTCTAGCACAAAAACAAATTTATGTTAAATGCCTGCAGGCAGTAACATTGCCTTACAATTCTAATCAAGTGAAGTGAAAAGTATCATATAACTATATTATTATTATTATTATTATTATTATTATTATTATTATTATTACTTGCTAAGCTACAACCCTAGTTGGAAAAGCAGGATGCTATAAGCCCAGAGGCCCCAACAGGGAAAATAGCACAGTGAGGAAAGGGAAAAAGGAAAAAAAAATATTTCAGGAGGAGTAACATCATTAAAATAAATATTTCCTATATAAACTATGAAAACTTTAACAAAACAATAGGAACAGAAATAATATAAAAGAGTGTGCTTGAGTGTACCCTCAAGCAAGAGAAATCTGAACCAAGGCAGTGGAAGACCATGGTACAGATGATATGGCACTACCCTAGACTAGAGAACAATGGTTTGATTTTGGAGTGTCCTTCTCCTAGAAGAGCTGCTTACCATAGCTGGAGAGTCTCTTCTACCCTTACCGAGAGGAAAGTAGCCACTGAACAATTACAGTGCAGTAACCCCTTGAGTGAAGAAGAATTATTTGGTAATCTGTGTTGTCAGGTGTATGAGGACAGATGATAATATGTGAAGAATAGGCCAGACTATTCAGTGTGTATGTAGGCAAAGGGAAAATGAACCGTAACCAGTGAGAAGGATCCAATGTAGTACTGTCTGGCCAGTCAAAAGACCCCATAACTCTCTAGCGGTAGTATCTCATCGGGTGGCTGGTGCCTTGGCCAGCGTACTACCTATATATATATATATATATATATATATATATATATATATATATATATATATATATATATATATATATATATATATATATATATATATATATATTAGTTTTTCTGCAGCCAATGATATAAAAGAACTTACGGTTCATTACTGGAGTATTTACAGAGTAAAAACCTTTCATGACTTTGATTTCCGAAAGATAGAACTGATTTAGCCAGTACGTAAATCTCTTATATCTTTTGTGTCTTGGATGCATTGATCAAATTAAATAAACAACACAGAAACTAGCAATATATATTCTAGTAGTCTGAACTCTGCAGGTGAAATCACATACAACGAATTTGTCCAGCTTACGTTTCCCAAAGGCAGCCACATATTGGAAATACACAGTTCTGGAACGAGGTTGAGATTTGCGTGGAAGTAAACCGTCTGCTTTTACAAGCTTGCTAAGCTTCCCCATTCCGAATGCAAAGCGGTTAAAGAGCTTTCTGTTATGGCACCTTAGGTGTGAGACTGCATCTTTTCTGGAATTATGAACTTGGATTGGTTAAGGTGGAGGTGCTTACTTTCCTCAATTCTTCAATATTTTACCTCTAGTTTCTGCTTTGTATAATTGTCATTATAATTAATTACTATTCACGAGTAAATGGAAATATACAGTAATTCATGAATTTTATCTATAACCTTCGAAATCAAAGTCATATATCTTGATTTCTCTTGTTCGTTTCATAATGAATCTTTCTTATTTTACCCTTTGAAGTATGCCATAAAGTGTTTATTCGTTAGGAGTAATATCGAATTCCTCTAGTTTCCCATATTTTCACTTCTGCTGCTATTAATCACAACAAAACTTTACATCTTATCCATAGCTCTCTATAGAGTCCTTTCAATGACGTCACTGGGAATCGCCGGCGGCCATGCTGGAGGACATACAAAGCGAAAACATGGCAGCTGCTACAGCGAATATGGACAATGAGAGCGACTTTTTCAGACAATTGTCGGGTGATGATAAGCGTTTTTACAAGCAGAAACTCGATCTAATTGATGGCCTAGATCCATACCAGATGCAGAATTCATTCAGTCAAAATATTGAGGATTTTCCCAGTATTTCATACATTGATATGCTGAACTACTTGGTACTGTCGGCCAACCCAGAACATGAGTGGGCATACATTTCCATTGAATAATCTGCTTCCAGAATTCGTTGTTTTTCCCTTTAATGCACTTAAGTCCAAAATTAGATAAACACTGGGCCAATGAAGAGAGTGTTTATAATTATAAAGCTAATATTGATCATTTAGCCTAACCTTGTGTATCATAATTTTTGATTGTCAAAATTTATGTAAAAGTTTTGCATTATAATGACAAATCTTTATCAGTTCATGGTCTAACCATTGTGTTTGTGTTTGGTTACAAATGCTATAATTTCTTATATACATATAAACACATGATGGACAAACTTTATTGTAATGCTCTTGGATGATCGTTTTGCCTCCTTGCAATTAAATGGGCAAGTTTAATTATTTTTTCAAAGTTTCACATATAAGCTGAAGACCCCTTCGGGTTAAACCAGCTTTCAGATATTATTATTATTTATAATCAATGTTTATTCATCACATAGGCCTGTATGTCTGCAAAATTTAATACACAAATTAAAATAAATATAAATATACACTCAATTATATATAGGCATGAGCACCTTGACGAAATAGAGACCTAGGTAAGTAGCCTTTGTTAATATAGCCAATATGGGCGCTTTTAATTTTGTTTTGAAAATCTGAGATGCCCCTTTGATGTTTAAAAATTGAGATGCCCCCTCCCTCACACACACTACACACTGAACTGACGATGATACTTGTGAAGTCACCTATGCGATCGGATATAGCATGTTTACACAGGAATAATGATACTTTTAGGGCCTAGCCGAGACTGACCTGATATGAAATGATCAGAACAAATACGTGCGTAGGGTAGTGAGGATTCACGTAGATCAGCCCGTGATATTCTGGTCAACCACAAGTCACGTCTGCCCTTGGATAATTCCTCTGTATCTTTGTCCTGATTCTGAATAACTGCCGGTATGCGGTAGAAACTCTTGTCATCTCTTCGTCCTCGATTCCCACAGCCAGCAATAGCGCAAAAACTGGGCATTGTGTGAATGTGAATGTGATGAAATGGCTAAATATTCAACAGTTCAACCATAGCTATTCACTGAACGCATCTTTGTTTGTCCTCCAAGATGGCGGACCGGAAGTTTGATGACGTGTATTGAAAGGACTCTATATCTGTATTTGTAAAGCAAGCGGAAAAGTGAAGCTATCACTTACAGAGGATTTCGGTCGAACTTCACTTAGTGGCAACTACAACAAGTAGCACAAAATATACCATTTTCTACACTGGAAGCTCTATCAAGCAAAATAAAGTTAACATATGATGCAGAGATATCAAATCAATGATATTTATAACGATTACAAGAACATAATAAAGTGACAATAACTATTTTAAAGTATAGTAATTACTTCAAACTATAGAAACGAGGCAATTTTAAATTTTCGTTTTACACAGGATTACCAACATTACCTATGTATATTTCAAGCAATGTTCAAACACATGTTTAATATCATTGTGCATCATTAATAATTTTAGCGACCATGCATTGAATGTATCAATAGATTGTAGAGGAGAAATCTCTATAACATTCAACATAATTAACCATGAAAGTACCTATATTTCTAGAAAAAAATTGGGTGTACTTGGTAGTTCTTATTTTTCCTTCTACAACCCCACTGTTCAGATTCTACTTCAGCTTTGGCTTCGATTCTACTCACGCCAGAATTGTAACATTTTCTACACAAACTATGAATTACCAACCTTGTAATATTGTGGTAGGAATGCAACTTTCTCCTGATTTCCTTATCGCCAGCCTGTACATAGCAATGCCTTGATCCCAGGCACCGTAGTATTAGCCATAGTCATAAACACCAGACGAACACAATTATTTCTGACACTTTGGAACTGTAGTTTTGCAACTTGTTGTAATATGAATCAGCTTAAGAAACTCTCATGGAGTTGACAGGTAGTATATCTTATTCTGATTGCTTTCATACTCTTTATCGGATAATAAGTATAGGCTATACAACCATAGAAGGTATTTCCAAATTGATCTACCAGTGTTAGTTCAATATTTTTTTATTGGAAGAAAAGAAACAGAATTTCACCGTAGAGACACCTGT
>NC_090747.1:45834230-45836730 GCF_036898095.1 Palaemon carinicauda | reverse complement strand
CATCGGTCTGAAAAGTTAGGTGAAAAATAACTAGAAGTCTTCAAAAAACATTCCTTATTTTAATAATAAAAATAAAAATATAAAACGAAAGTAAAGGATTTTTTTTTTGCAAATACCTTCCAGAGATTAAGCAAAATAAAGTATTCTCTAATTACTCTTAAATTAAAAAGAAAAAAAGAATGTTAACCATTAAGGAAAACTGCAATAGACCATGAGGTTTTGACATAACAACTTTCAGAAATCGAAAATAGTTTTATTGCTTCTATGTATGCATAAACATATCGTACATGCTCCTCAGAAGTTTAAGCCAATTATTTTTACAAATAACGAAGATACAGCGGTCTTTACATGATGACGTCGTCCTTACTGTGTCGTCTGCATGACTGAGTTTGAAAAAATCGTCTTTGTGTGTTATTTTTGCATATCTATAGCGATTCTTCACTTATGTTTATAACTATCGTACGTCTAGCAGAAATGGGAGGCATTGCTAGAGCGTAGTTGAACGAAATCTACTCCTCAGAGAACAGAAGCCAAAGTTTCCAAACACTTACAGAAGTTATATTGCATGCGTTTGTTTAATTGGGGTTCGTATGTAGAGTGTTTTCACAACGTCCTCGGGAACTTTATAGCAAGGCCAATGTTACCTAAGGTCATAAGAAGAACAAATAGTCAATCATTTTTCCAAACAATGAAGATATAGCGGTCTTTAAATGATGACGTCATCCTTACTGCGTCGTCTACCTGACTGAGTTTGACAGAATCATAGTTCTCTCTCTCTCTCTCTCTCTCTCTCTCTCTCTCTCTCTCTCTCTCTCTCTCTCTCTCTCTCTCTCTCTATCTCTTGAAGTTCGTATGTAGATTGTGCTTTCATAACATCCTCGGGAACTTTATAGCAATCCCAGTGTTACCTAAGGTCATAAAAAGAAAAAATAGTCTATAATTTTTCCAAACAATAATGATATAGCGGTCTTTAAATTATGATGTCATACTTACTGTCGTCTGCATGACTGAGTTTGACAGAATCGTAGTAATGTTTATTTTTTCATCTCTCTCTCTCTCTCTCTCTCTCTCTCTCTCTCTCTCTCTCTCTCTCTCTCTCTCTCTCTCTCTCGTATTATTCAAAGCTGTCATTTATACAAATTCTATAATATCAATGTTCAACTCTCTTAGAATCAAAAAATGTTTGATCTCTCTCTCTCTCTCTCTCTCTCTCTCCTCTCTCTCTCTCTCTCTCTCTCTATTTGAACTGCCATCTACAGTATATCAACCGAATGCTATCACTCCAAAATTAAATTCATGATCTCTCTCTCTCTCTCTCTCTCTCTCTCTCTCTCTCTCTCTCTCTCTCACTCTCTCTCTATTACTCTTATGTTTCGATATATCGTACTTCTGGCAGAAATGAAAAGCATTGGTAGAGGGTAGCTAAATGAAAACTACCAGCTACGAGAACATCAGCAAAGTTTCCAAAGACATATAGAAATTATATTGCATGTGTTTATTTACCTGAAGTTCGTATGTGGATTGTGCTTTCACAACGTCTTTTGGAACTTTATAGCAATGCCTATGTTACATAAGGTGATAGAAAGAACAAAAAGTAAATGGAGAACAAAAAAAAAAAAAAAGAACCAAGAAAGAGGGAAACATGAATTAGAGTAAAAGCTGAAACCTACTAACTAAAACACTGGCAACAATGAGAGATCGCTGGCAACTCGTAACATAGGAATAGTAAACTGAGGGTGCAAATACCTCGTTTAGGGTGCATTTATGTAAGAATAAACAATAAAAGTTATCATAATAAAATTATCTTGATTTCTTTAAGAAAAGAAGCGAAAATTTGTTGCAAATCTTAGGGAGCTCATAACTCAAAAACATACTTATTCACATTTAGGTACATTTTTCTCACTTATTTGTTGTTAGATATTAGAGAAAAATATATCATTGAAAAGAAGAATAAAATTCCCACAATTCTGTCAAACAAAATTTTTATTTTCTTTTTATATTTTTTTTCACGATTATTTTCCGTCTAGACGAGGAAAAAAAATAAAAATTCAATAAAAAAAACAAAAAGGAAAATCAAAATTCTGTCTGACAGAATTGTTTGGTTGATAGAGTAGTTTTTATGGTATAAGTTTCAATACAATTGATATTATAGTAGTGGGGAAAAATGTACCTAAATTTTTTTTTTAAATCATGATTTTTGCTAATAAATCCAAAAGTTTTTGATCAAATGACTTCAAATTTTTATATGATGAAGGTATTATATATGTCTAAAACATATATAGAAATGGTGTAATTTGGATCATTAGAAAAAAAATGGTGGACATGGCGGACGGTCCCCTTAAGTACTGTACTTGTTTGACTGTCCAAATTCCCCAATTAGCTTGTCCAAACCTTTGCAGTCCAGCATACGAGATCACTGCGACACGGAATGTAAGTGTTCGTTCTCTTTGGATAACTCTTCCATATTATGCATAGGTTCATGGGGAAATTAAATAAGAAT
>NC_090747.1:45825913-45829207 GCF_036898095.1 Palaemon carinicauda | reverse complement strand
TTAGGAGAATCCAGACATTAATGTATCAAAAATATATATGGCTTATTTGAATATGAGAAACATGTCTAAATGTGCCAAAAAAAAAAATATCATTAATCAAATGCCTTGTAACAAACTACCAATTAACCACGATGGTGAAGATGGGTTAATTTCAATTCTAAGTACAAAACACCTGAATTCGAGAAGTATAAGTACAGCAGAATTGTCATTGACTTTTTTCTTTCTTAGTGGTCAAGTGGTTGTTACTGTTTCCACAGGTGTGCCAGACCAGGGTTCGATTCCCGCCCCGTCACAAGCTCTTGTCTTTGAGAGATTTTGACTGGGGCTTTGATCCCGAGGTCATTAAGAGAATCCAGACATTAATGTATAAAAATATATTACTTATTTGGATATGAAAAACACATCCAAATGTGAAAAAAAAATATCAATAATCGAATGCCAAGTAACAAACTACCAATTAGCTATGATGGTGAAAATGGGTTAATTTCAATTCTAAGTACAAAACACCTGAATTAGACAGGTATAAGTAATGCAGAATTTTCACTAACTTTTATATTTCTTCGTGGCTAAATGGTAGTCACTGTCTCTACAAGTTTCCTGGACCAGGGTTCGATTCCCGGCAGGTCAAAAGGTCTTGTCTTTGTGTGATTCCGCCTGAGGCTTTCATCCCGAGGTCGTTAAGAGAATCCAGATATTATTGTATCAAAAATATATGGCTTATTTGAATATGAAAAACCCGTCTAAATTTGCTAAAAAAAACTCGATCCCAAGTATGAGGTAGAAATTTATTTCTATTTGAACACGATGTTGTGTTGATTTCTATCCATATATATATATATATATATATATATATATATATACTGTATATATATATATATATATATATATATATATATATATATATACATATATTTATATATATATATATATATATATATATATATATATATATATATATATATATATATATATATATATATGTATATATAAATGTGTATATGTATATATAAACATTATATATATATATATATATATATATATATATATATATATATATATATATTATATATATATATATATATTTATATACACATTCATATATATATATATATATATATATATATATATATATATTTATATATAAATATATATATATATATATATATATATATATATATATATATATATACAAAATAATATATATATAAATATATATATATATGTATGTATATATATATATATACATATATATATATATATATATATATATATATATATATATATATATATATATATATATATATATATATATACATGTGTGGGTGTATAGATGTATATATAGACTGTATATATATATATATATATATATATATATATATATATATATATATATACATATATATGTATGTATATATATATATATATATATATATATATATATATATATATTTATATATATATATACATACATATATATATATATATATATATATATATATATATATATATATATATATATATATGTGTGTGTGTGTGTGTGTGTGTGTTTGTATAAGTTTATATATACTGTCACACACACACACACACACATATATATATATATATATATATATATATATATATATATATATATATATATATATATATATATATATATATATATATATACATGTATATATATAGATAGATAGATAAATAGATATATATGTATGTGTGTGTATCCTTTTGTAAAATGTGGTGCCAGAATTGTATATGCCGCTGATTTTTCAGCAAGTTTTATGGTGAGATCGATGACGCCATGCTTGATTGCATTTAGAACTAGGAGGGATTCAATTTAGGGGCGATCCACAGACCAACTAATTGTGAGCCAATGACTGTATTCCTCAGGCTTCTGAGTATGCAGGCATGATTGCTGCTTTCAAAGTTGTATCCATCTCTATAATTTCATAACCTACAATTGTTATGTATGGGTTTTTTAAAACGTTTTTTTTCAGAGTTTTTCACGATTTTTTAACGTTTTCGCGGTTTTTCAACGTTTTTTCCGTTTGTTTTCGCGTCTTTTCTCATTTTTTTCGAAGTATTTTAGGATTTTTTTAACGTTTTACAATATAGTCCTGTATTATCAGATTTTTTTTTTTTATTTCTAGAGATATTGCTTTGCATAAATAATGTAACAACATCGCTAGTCTGGTGGATGCTAAGCCAGAATTGCGATCTCAAGGGTTAACCAATTCTTTAAATTTCATTTGAAATTTTTGACTTTCTTCCTCGCCTTCTATCGTCTCTCTTATAATTACTATAACCTGCCTGATTTTGAGGGGCATTTCGACATTACGTAATGGATAAAAAGATATTTCATTTTATGTTTTGAATGTAGTAGGTTGTCAGGGCCCCAGCCACCCGTTGAGATACTACCACTTGATAGTTATGGGGTCCTTTGACTGGTCAGACAGTACTTCAGTGGATCCTTCTCTCTGTTTATGGTTTTTTTCCTTTGTCTGCACATACACCGAATAGTCTGGCCTATTCTTTAGAGATTCTCCTCGTCCTTATACACTTGACAACACTGAAATTATCAAACAATTCTTCCTAACCCAAGGGGTTATAATTACTGCAATTTAATTGTTCAGTGGCTACTTTCCTCTTGGTAAGGATAGAAGAGACTCTTTAGCTATGGTAAGCAGCTCCTCAAGGAGAAGCATACTCCAAAATCAAACCATTGTTCTCTAGTCTTGGTTAGTACCATAGCCTCTGTACCATGGTCTTCCACAGTCTTGGGTTAGAGTTCTCTTGCTTGAGGGTACACTCAGTCACACTATTCTATCGAATTTCTCCTCCTCTTGTTTTGTTAAATTTTTATAGTTTATATGGGAATTATCTATTTTGATGTTACTGTTCATAGAATATTTTATTTTTACTTGTTTCCTTCCTTCACGGGGCTATTTTTCCTGTTGGGGTCCCTGAGCTTATAGCATTCTGCTTTTCCAACTAGGGTTGTAGCTTAGCAATTAATAATAATAATAATAATAATAATAATAATAATAGTAATAATAATAATAATAATGATAATAAAAAGGGTCGAAGAGAATACTTAGCTTTACTACACGGCTCCTTTCGAAGGACTCTCTAAAATCAAACCCTTGTTCTCTAGTCCTGGTTAGGGCCTTAGCCTCTCTACCCTGGTTTCCCCCTTTTTTGGGGGGGTAAAGTTCTCCTGCTTGATGGTATGCTCGGTAACACTATTCTATCTTATTTCTCTTCCATTGTTTTATTTTTTTTCCTTTTTTTTGAATC
>NC_090747.1:45810913-45820913 GCF_036898095.1 Palaemon carinicauda | reverse complement strand
GTTGTGACGGTAAACACCTTTTAAGTCTCGAAGGTATAACAACTGTTAACGAGCAGTTACTACTGTTTGTTTCTTTTGTTTTCCGAGGAAAGGAAAACGCTGAGCAGCTGAGACAGTCGTGGTGGAGTCCGTTTGGAAAATTCGTACCAGTCAGTTAGTTGGTTTGGTTGGTGGAATCAATATAGAGCCGGTTGCTTTTCTTTCAAGCTCGACGGTTATATTAATAATGGACGGCTAATTACAACGAACTGTGCCCAAATCACCGCTCCTGCTCAAGTCTTGCCAGCAACGAAGACATGTCTCTTATCATCTTAGACACAGGATATACTTCATTTATTGCCGAACTTCCGAGGTGCCGATAAGGCTTTAAGGTACGTCACAACGAAATGATGGGTGTCTATTTCTAAAGTGATCCTAGCCTTCTTATCATTTCACCAATGGAAATGATGGCACACTTATTTGCAAACTTGCTTAATAGTCCTGAATTTAATCGTTATATTTACTGATTCATATTAACATATCTTATTAAACTAAATATATACCTATTGAAGCATAAAAAACTACATAATAATTTGTAAGTAATTTGTTTTATCTTCGGATACTATTCGTTTATTTTAACATCTCGAAAATCTAATTTCTAGGATCAGCTTCATGGAAGTAATGTTCCTATATATAAATATAAGTTTTTGAAGGATCCTTTAACTCTAATTCTTTATTTTATTTTTCGAGATGTGTTTATGCTAATTTAGGTTTTTGCAGTTGTTACCCCTTGTCGTTACTATTTAAGTTTATTATTATTAGGGGGTAATAGAATGTTTGTTTGTTTTTCTTCAGGGCTCTCTTGAAGTTGCGGGAAATTGGGAAGGACCGAAACTTTCACCCCCTTGTCGTTACCCTTTGACACAAGGTCGGTCCTCCTAAGGATACTCTCAAACGATTTTTATAGTTACCCAAACCGAACATCCTTTCAAGAAATTTAGAAATATTTAACCTAAATTTAAAAAAAAAAAAAATATTCTGAAACCTTTAATTAAATTTAAGAGTTTTATTTTGTTTGAGTTTTATTACTAAAATTTCCTGTATAGATAACTTTTTTCAAGATATATATATATATATATATATATATATATATATATATATATATATATATATATATATATATATATATGTATATATATATTTATATGTATATATATATTTATATGTATATATATTTATATATATATATATATATATATATATATATATATATATATATATATATATATATATATATATATCTATTTATATATACATGTACATATATTCAAATAAGCCATATATATTTTTGATACATTAATGTCTGGATTCTCTTAACGACCTCGGGATCAGAGCCCCAGGTGAAATCACACAAAGACAAGAGCTTGTGTCCGGCCGGGAATCGAACCCTGGTCGGCAAGCTTGTATAGACAGTGACTAAACCACTTGGTGAGCTTGTGTCCGGCCGGGAATCAAACCCTGGTCGGCAAGCTTGTATAGACAGTGACTAAACCACTTGGCCACCAAGTGGTTTAGTCACTGTCTATACAAGCTTGCCGACCAGGGTTCGATTCCCGGCCGGACACAAGCTCTTGTCTTTGTGTGATTACGCCTGGGGCTCGGGATGACCTCGGGATCAGAGCCCCAGGTGAAATCACACAAAGACAAGAGCTTGTGTCCGGCCGGGAATCGAAACCTGGTCGGCAAGCTTGTATAGACAGTGACTAAACCACTTAGCCACCAAGTGGTTTAGTCACTGTCTATACAAGCTTGCCGACCAGGGTTCGATTCCCGGCCGGACACAAGCTCTTGTCTTTGTGTGATTACGCCTGGGGCTCTGATCCCGAGGTCGTTAAGAGAATCCAGACATTAATGTATCAAAAATATATATGGCTTATTTGAATATGAAAAACACGTATAAATGTGCAAAAATTTATCATGTACATATATATATATATATATATATATATATATATATATATATATATATATATATATATATATGTATATATATACATATATATATAAATATATATAAATATATATATATATATATATATATATATATATATATATATATATGTATATATATACATATATATATAAATATATATATATATATATATATATATATATATATATATATATATATATATATATATATATATATATATATAGATATATATATATATATATATATATATATATATATATATATATATATATATATATATATATTCATCTACAACCTTAAAAGGATATATGATTATTTATGATAGTTGGATTTATTGTATATTATTCCTTCATATTCTGATATATTTTGTAGCAATTCAGCAATTGCCAATTATTTTACTTACATTTTACGGATTAAAGTTCCCCAAATATTCACTGAGGAATTCATTGCTGTGATATGTTACATATTTTTTTTTTCCATTTGTATATACATGTTTGCGAATGTGTATGAATGTGTATATATATATATATATATATATATATATATATATATATATATATATATATATATATATATATATATATATATATATATATATATATATATATATACTGTATATATTTTTCCATAACTATAAATTACTTCAAAAATAATTTTGGTCTAGCAATAAGAACAGTTGGTTAGTATATCAGAGCATCTTCGTAAATGATTTACAATATATATTTAATACAAGAGTGAAATCCTAAAAATAATAAACAACTCTATGGGAATTGAAAAATCATCGTAGATGCAAAAAATCATTCAAAATTGAATTCAGCTAAGGATCATTTTACTACCAAACAATCACTGTCTTTCCTAAGTAGGTATATTCCATGAAGAATATCTAGAGGTTCGTCCATTACTCTTACTTTTTTTCTATCTCTACTTTCATTGAACAATATACTTGGTTTACTAGTATTCTTTTTCAGTACTATATTTTTCCCTTTCTATTCACATCTTCTCTCATCTCTTGCAGTTAATCAAATGATTTACTAAACACAACTACATCCTCTACAAATATTATTATTTTACGGTATTCCTCATTAGAATTAATTCCCACAGTTTCGCAAGCTACGTAATTTAGAAGGAAAGAAATTTCCCTGTTTAACTTCTTTCTCATTTGTATTTTTTCAATATCTTTATTTAGGTTTAAGATTGTTTTACTTCCGGGTCAGGGGTTTCATTGTTTCTATTGATGAAGTTGTTTCTTATATCACTCGTGTATGGTATTGTATAGAAATCTTCTGCTATTTTTATCACTCCATTTCACTTATGGATATTTCCATTTCCATCCTCTAAAGGAAACTTCTATTGGTGTCCTGTTCCAAAACTTCTTTTCATCAATTGTATGCGTCTTCCTTTCTTAAGTATTTCCTCCATTTTGATCTTATTGTGTTTACGAATATCTTAGGTCTTCAGTTTGTTTATAGTTTTGGATAATTATGCTAGTTCCATTTCATCTCTCTCGGATTTTATCTTCATTTTCAATTGTTTCCATATTAGGTATTCGGTCTCTTTTTGATAGTTTTCCTTGATCTTGTTTAGGAATTTTCCACCTATCTTTGTGTTGAATCCATTAATCATTTATTAGAATTACTGATATTAATTTTGTTTAATTGCTTCCATTTCATCGTGTAGCTAGGAGTACCTATTTTGTATTACTAAAATTAAGGTCATCATATTATTCTCTTACTACAGCAGTGTTTATTTTTTCCCCTTAAAATAGGTTTTTCTCTTTCTTTACTTAGATCTAAAAAACTGTTTTTCGCCAGTCGATGATTGCATTGTTTTTAACTTGTTTAACACTGTAGGATCTCTAACTAAATAATTTTTTTTTCAATATGAACAAAATTTATTTAATTTTCATTCCTCCATTTGTGCTAGGCCATGTCCATTTTCTGTGTTCCTACTCTAAATTTTCCTATTGCTCATTCACCTCACTTCTTTTGACCTACATTTAGCATTGAAATCACCCAAAACACATTAGAATATATAAAAAATTAAAGTTTCGATATCTTTCTCTCTATGGGATGTTGTTACTGCATACGTTTGGCTGATCTTCAGTTCATAGTTCTATTAATTTGATAATTAATCTTGGAATGCAATCACTAATGCTATAATAATTTTAGGTTACCTGTGATATCTTAATTATCAATGAAACCTCCCTAATCGTCTTTGTTCCTTTCATATCCTCTGAAGCAGAATATGTGGCCCTCCTTTAACTATATTAGATTAACCTGTTCCTCTAGTTTCAGTCAATCATATTACATCCCAACTTTTTATTTCAGCTGTTTCAGTAACAAAGCAAGATATATATATATATATATATATATATATATATATATATATATATATATATACATATACGTGTATATATACATATATATATATATATATATATATATATATATATATATATATATATATATATATATATATATATGTATATATATATATGTATATATATATATGTATATATATATATATATATATATATATATATATATATATATATATATATATATATATATATATATATATGTATATATACACGTATATGTGTGTATATATATATATATATATATATATATATATATATATATATATATATATATATATATATATATATATATATATATATATATATTTATATATATATATATATATATATATATATCAGTGTGCTACTGTTATTAACACACATTGAATATGTGTTGTTTGAGATGTTGAGTCTTGAAATAAAGTTCATCATTGTAACTTTAAAATGGTTTATTCTCTAAAAAACAACAGTGTTAAACATCTCCATCACAGGAGTGTAGCTGGTTTGGTCGGATGACCAATTCAGGTGAAGTATAGATATGAACTGCCTAAATTATCGATATCACAGATATCGTATGTTTAGTTGTCTCAGCATTTAAACACAATATGTAAACTTTACATTAGTCTCGGAAGACACCTGCATCCGGTGACGACACAATCTTTCACACGGTACGCATTTGTGTTGATGCTTCAGAAAAATTTTACATTGCCGAGGGATGCAAAATACATCCTTTTATGATTTTATCTGACTACAGCAACTCTCACGCCAGCATCTTCATCCACAATGACATATTACGTCATGTGTTTTAAACATGTAATAACTAACTATTTCATTTATTACATTAGCTCGACCAGCTATCTCAATTTTTTCTAAAAATTTAACAACACGCCAAAATATATTTACTAGGTGTGACTGGACATATGTATCATTCTTTGTTTAACTTTAGCCATAAGCAAATGAGGACGAATGTCCAAATAGGCACATCAAAAAAAATAATAACAATAATGCATATGAAAAGATATTACCAAAGCAAAGAAAAAAAAATGCATGATAAATACAGATCACATATATGGTACACTGCTAGCAAATGATTATATGGTACCCAAAAAAAAATACTGATATACATTAGACTCGGTAACTTGTTAAAGAATAATTGTTACCTTTGTCAGAAACATAGATTAACACAATACGGTAACTAATAAAAATATTTGTTACCTTGGTAAAGATTCAATTTTAGTGCACAAACACGAATTCCTGGTACGTACACGTACCACGGTTTCGTACATATATATATATATATATATATATATATATATATATATATATATATATATATATATATATATATATATATATATATATATATATATAGGGCTGATATATTTTATTAGATGCCCATAGATTCTGTTATTTTTATTTTTTTTTTCTCTTTTCTTTTAACATTCCGGCCTATATATTTTATTAGATGCCGAGAGAAAAAAATGATTTATATATTTTTTTTAAATGTTTTTTAAATGTATTTTTAACAATGCAAATGCTCAATAATTTCTTTAATTACATATTACTAGCGTACTAACTGCTTTTCGTACACACACTATTTCCAGAGCATTTTACTCCTTTAGCGAATGAGGTGGCCACTTCAAACGGCTTTAAACTGAATTAAATAAGGAGTTTTGTCTGGACATGGCAAAACGTTCTGTTTTAGCTGCCAACTGTTCCGTAACCTATGCCAAACAAGGATGTTCACGGCGATAAATATCATCACCGTCGCACTTAATCCTGCTAGTAGTATGGGGTGAAGAAATTCCTTATAAGTCGGTGACAGGTGGTCCATCTCGGTCAATTTCATCAACCGCTTGGCTACCTGTTTGTTGTATGGGAGAGGTAGTGCTGGCATTGTAGACGTCCACGTGAAGTTCGCGAAGTAGGCTCGTTCTCTGATGATAGTCCTTAGCCCGGTCACCATGGAATTAGGGGAAGTCCCGATACAACCATCTGCTGCAACAAAGATGTTTGCAAAGGACGTGGATCCGTCCGAGCATGATACATTGAAGCCGTCCTTGTCGTATCGTATCCACGAGCCATTGTTCAGTCTGCTATTGAACTCATTATTGTCAAAGGGATAAAGCTTATCCAGACAATTTTCACTTGTATGGGAGAGAGCACCGTCTAGCACTATACCTAACTCGCATGAATCCATTAAGTTTTTATGGAATTCAAATGAGTCAGCTGTACATATTTTTCTATCCATTGCATCTGAACAGTGAGTTAATTGATTTAAGTCTTTAATGACCGTATATGTTTCCTTGTCTGGGGAAATCAATACGTGTCCTGTCAAACTGGATATTACTGGATTTGAGTGATTCGTCATGAAAGTCGGAAATGGTGATATCCTGTAAGATTGCCAGGCATCAGAAGAATCAAAGGGAATTGTAATCCTGATCTTGTTATTTTCAACGCTTGCTGTAATTAGGCTGTAATAAAATTCTATCATACGTTCGCCTAACAAAGGAACATAGCCTAGTTTATCCCTTCCGTTCTCCAGAACTAACTTCAAGTAATTTATAGGCAACAAATGGGGCGACAGTACACCTTTAGTTGCTAACGTGATAGCTTCTACATAATCCTTGGATATCTTGATGAAATGTGCAATTCTGTTATGTATGTGATCTATTTTTGAATCATAATACGTTAACGTTGCCAACAAATCCTGTACTTCCATAATCTAACTGATATTACTTGAATGTTCATTTACTAAATCCATAATTTGATTAATTGAAGCTAATTGATTCCTTATTTCTGACATAATCAATTCTTCTTCATGAGTCTAGAACTCAATTCTCTTATTTTGATTACTAATCTTAAGACGATTTGAAATTCCTAAACCTAAACTTGCAATAGACCCAAAGATGTTTAATGCAGCAAAAATAAACGGATTTCGTCTTTCTTTATGTTCGTGTCCTACAGTCCACATCAAAAGGTCACAAGCTAAAGATTGTCTCGTAAGTCAGAATAATACCGTGCAAGTAATCGTTTGTTTAGTGTTTCTTACCTAGTTATATAAGATTATACAAGTCATTGTTATTTGTCTTAGAAAACAAGACATAAACTAACATTTTCTTCATATAATCCGATAAATCCCTTAAGTAGAATATTGAAGATTCATAATTGTCCGACTGAAACCTAATACGGATAAATCAAAACTTCCTGAATAGAAACATAGGTTTTATAAAACCTTCAGTATTTGAGTATAATAATATATAATATCAAAGAACTCATTTGAATTACGGCTAATAAGATTGAATAAATCTAATCAATCTGAATCAATAACATTTAGAAATGTATTAGAATAATTCATGTTAATGGGATTCTTATTTTGCTTTTAGGAGAGTTATAAAATGTTTCAAGTGGAAATATATTCAAAAACAATATATGTATAACATTGCCTTTCTGTCTCCATTCTAACAGATGATTTGTCATTCCATTTGTCAAATATATTTTGTAAGTTATCATAATAGTCCAATTGTACACATAACTAGCCTGCTTCAGTAGAATAACTGAAAAGTTATGGAAATTACATGAAGCATAATGGTAAATTAGAGATTACACATTTTGTTAAAATTTCAGTATTTCTATAAAGAATATAACAAATATTTCCATTATAACTTGCACCATTAACGGAAAATTCAATTTTATATCATTACGAACGACTACCCATTTTCTTAACATTAGCAAAGTTCTTTTTTAAATTACAAGATAAAAGACCAAACAATAATTCATGTTGCATAAGTTAATTTCAAGACAAAAAACAGGGCTTTATAATAATAAAAATCCGTTATTGATGGGTTTAATTGTCTATATCTTAAAGCCTAATATGATGAACAAAAAGTTATTCTATTCATCTACAAAGGGCAAAAGAAGAGGCGAGTCTTATATCAATCGGTATCTGCATGTTCATCACTCGTTAGTCTAGCAGAAGATTAGACACTATCTACAATAATATAAATATATTCAGAGTGTAGGTAAATATGTAGATAAAACTTTATTAGAAATTATATATAAATCTAATTTTAACATATACCATCACCATCTCCTCTTACACCTATTGACGCAAAGGGCTCCGGTTATATTTCGCAAGTCATCTCTATCCTGAGCTTTGAATTCAATATTTCTCCGTTCATCATTGCCTAATTTGAGCTTCATAAGACTAAGCCATGTAGGCTTTGGTATTCTAACTTTTTCTGCCCTGTTTAGCCCAGCTGAACGTTTGGTGACCTAATATATCTCGGGGAGTTCGAAGACCATGCCCAAACCATCTGCATCTACCCCCCATCATAATACCCTCCACATAAGATACTTGAGTAATCTCTTATAATTTCATTTCTAATCCTGTTCTGCCATTTAACTCCCAATTTCCTTCTGAAGGCTTTGTTCTCAAATGTACTAAATCTATTAGAGTTTTTTTTCATTGGCATACTATGACTCATGCCCATATTGTAAGACCGATCTCACTAAACTGATATGTAGCCAGATTTTTATTATGTAATTTTAGGTGATATGATTTTCAAAGTATTCTTAACCTAGCCATTGCTTGATTTGCTTTTATCAATTGTTCACTTAACTTTAATTCCAACGACCCTTTATTGGAGATCATAGTTCCTATATACTTAAATTATTCTACTTCATTAATCTTTTTTCTTTCAAATGATACTTCATATTCCGTTGCATACTCCGTTCTCATCATCTTGAACCCAACCTCATGTGATATTGGATGCATTTTGTAACCAAGCGTTACAAATCCTGTGGTGCTCCGCTAACAAGGACAGCATCATCAGCGTACTCGAGGTGTACCAAATTTCTATCACCAATCCAGTTCAATCCTTCTCCACCATCTTCGACTGTTCTACATATTACAAAATCCTCCAGGGGGATAAGCAACATAGATGACTACACGTCCTCTTTGAGTACTCCGCTGTTCACTGTAAATTCGTTTGATAAGACTCCACAAACATGAACTGTACACTTGCTATGCTCATAAATAGACTTAATCAAATTTATATATTTGGGAGAAGTTCCATAATAACGTAGGAATCTCCACAAAATTGGCCGGTGCACACTATCAAAGGCTTTTTCATAGTCCACAAAGGTATTCAAAAGTAGATTTTTACATTCTATGTATTATTCTCAAAATTAAAATTTCGTCAGTGCAACTTCTACTTTCTTAAATCCTGCTATTTCATTTCTCAGAGTTTCATCAACCTTTCTCAACATGAAAGAGAGGGGCAGAGACACAAAAAAAAAAAAATAAAAAAAAAATCAGAAAATATGCAAAAAGCGTGTCTGATAGAAAGTAGGAATAAAGGAATGATATGTTACTTCCTTCAAAACGAAAGGGATAAGATAAATTGTCAAAATATATCTTGTAATTGGAAGTACAATAAGTGTTATAACCAAAATCATTACTCTGTATGAACTGGTTTTGACCACAGCATGAGTTTAATATCTAGATATAGCACAACTGATGACTGCACGTTTGCCGTTATGGCGGTAATCAGGTATTTAATTAAAATTTAAATCCAATTCCCTTCGGACCCACTGCCTGGAATCTGGCTTTCAGTAATATCGTCATTGTGGATTCTCATTTATTTTTTATTTTTAGGTATAGGGAT
>NC_090747.1:45800913-45805913 GCF_036898095.1 Palaemon carinicauda | reverse complement strand
CAGTATCATCTGCAAACAACAACTGATTTACCTCCCAATCATGGTCATTCTCGTCTACCAGTTTTAATCCTCGTCCAAGCACTCGAGCATTCACCTCTCTCACCACTCCATCAACATACAAGTTAAACAACCACGGTGACATCACACATCCCTGTCTTAGCCCCACTCTCACCGGAAACAAATCACTCACTTCATTTCCTATCCTAACACATGCTTTACTACCTTTGTAGAAACTTTTCACTGCTTGCAACAACCTTCCACCAATTCCATATAACCTCATCACATTCCACATTGCTTCCCTATCAACTCTATCATATGCTTTCTCCAGATCCATAAATGCAACATACATCTCCTTACCTTTTGCTAAATATTTCTCGCATATCTGCCTAACTGTAAAAATCTGATTCATACAACCCCTACCTCTTCTAAAACCACCCTGTACTTCCAAGATTGCATTCTCTGTTTTATCCTTAATCCTATTAATCAGTACTCTACCATACACTTTTCCAACTACACTCAACAAAGTAATACCTCTTGAATTACAACACTCATGCACATCTCCCTTACCCTTATATAGTGGTACAATACATGCACAGACCCAATCTACTGGTACCATTGACAACACAAAACACATATTAAACAATCTCACCAACCATTCAAGTACAGTCACATCCCCTTCCTTCAACATCTCAGCTTTCACACCATCCATACCAGATGCTTTTCCTACTCTCGTTTCATCTAGTGCTCTCCTCACTTCCTCTATTGTAATCTCTCTCTCATTCTCATCTCCCATCACTGGCACCTCAACACCTGGAACAGCAATTATATCTGCCTCCCTATTATCCTCAACATTCAGCAAACTTTCAAAATATTCCGCCCACCTTTTCCTTGCCTCCTCTCCTTCTAACAACCTTCCATTTCTATCTTTCACTGTCTCTTCAATTCTTGCGCCGGCCTTCCTTACTCTTTTCACTTCTTTCCAAAACTTCTTCTTATTCTCTTCATATGACTGACCCAGTCCCTGACCCCACCTCAGGTCAGCTGCCCTCTTTGCCTCACGTACCTTGCGCTTTACTTCCACCTTTTTCTCTCTAGTACTTCTCTATACTATTACTCTGCAGCCATTCTTCAAAAGCCTTCTTTTTCTCTTCCACTTTTACCTTCACTCCTTCATTCCACCATTCACTGCCCTTCCTCATGCTGCCTCCAACCACCTTCTTGCCACATACATTACTTGCAATCCCAACAGAATTTTCTTTTGCTAACTTCCACTCCTCCTCTAAATTACCAGTTTCTCTTACTCTCACCTCGTCATATGCCATTTTCAACCTTTCCTGATATTTACTTTTTACCCCCGGTTTTATTAGCTCTTCAACCCTCACTAGCTCCCTTTTACATCCACCCACTCTATTCCCCACTCTTTTGCTACAACTAATTTTCATTCCACCAAAAAATGATCAGACATACCGTTAGCCATACTCCTAAACACGTGCACGTCTTTCAATCTTCCAAACATTCTTTTAGTTATCAACACATAATCCATTAATGCTCTTTCTACTACTCTTCCATTTGCCACTCTTACCCATGTATACTTATTTTTATCTTTCTTTTTAAAATTACTAGCACTTATTACCATCTCTTGTTCAACACACATATCTACCAGTCTCTCACCACTCTCATTTTCACCTGGTACGCCATACTTCCCAATGACACCTTTTACCTCTCCAGCGCCCACTCTAGCATTTAAGTCACCCATGACAACTACATAATTCCTTCTACCCAGTCCTTCTACACACATAGTTAATTCATTCCAGAACTCATTCCGCTCTTCTTCACTTTTCTCACTACCTGGCCCATACGCACTGACAAACGCCCAACATTCCCTACCCAACCTAACCCTTACCCACATTAACCTAGATGATATCTCCTTCCATTCCACTACTTTACCTGTCATCCATTCACTCAGCAATAAAGCCACACCCTCTCTCGCTCTTCCCCTCTCAATCCCAGACACTCTACCAGACATTTCACCAAACATCACTTCACCCTTTCCTTTCATCTTTGTCTCACATAAGGCCAATACATCCATCCTTCTACTTCTAAACATACTTCCAATCTCACATCTTTTACTCTCTATCGTACTACATCAACGCACATTCAAACACCCCAAAACTAGAGTGCGGGGAGCAGTCACTCTCCCCCCAGCTCCATCTCTTTGTTGCTGTCTCATATATATATATATATATATATATATATATATATATATATATATATATATATATATATATTTATTTATATGCATATATATACATACATATATATATACATATATATATGTATATATATGTATATATATATATATATATATATATATATATATATATATATATATATATATATATATATATATATATTAATATATATATATATATATATATATATATATATATATATACATATATATACATATATATATATATACATATATATATATATATATATATATATATATCGAAGATGGCAGATTTTGGGATTTCAAGAAATGGTTAGAAATAGGAAGAATTAGTCTGATAATTTACAAAACTCCCCCAACATGATGACTAAAAACAGATGCGGAAAAGGATTACTCGTAAAATAAACGTGGATAACCCACAAAGTACAAAACATATACAAATAGATAGGCCTGAGCTCTATGTTAGCATTGATTGATAATGGATTCCAATGACCTGGTGAATTACAAAAGAAATATGGAAAGTCACTATGAGATAAATGATGTGACATCAAAACTGTTTAACTCAGATAATGTGCCCTATGTTAGTCTGCTTAGATTCATATACTGGTACAGGAGATAAAATCATCCTTCAAACAACGTCCATTCAATATTTATTCCCAAAGTTAGAGAAATTCATTACACACACCAACATAGATATAACTACCGGTATATAGAACAAACAGCAACACAAGGTAAAAAGTATTGCAAAGAAGAGTTTTTTTTGTGAGAGAGAGAGAGAGAGAGAGAGAGAGAGAGAGAGAGAGAGAGAGAGAGAGAGAGAGGGAGAGAGAGGGTGTTGTTCCCAAAGGCAAGAGTAGATAATGACAATGCATCAACTTTAAAAGAAATGCTGCAAATGCGAGTGCCAATATTGGAGGAGATGATGGAAGGTCATTTCAGATCCGCAGGAATCTGGTTTAGCGGAGAAAAACATCTCGGGAATTCAGTTTCTGGATTTTTCCTTTTTTAGTTAAAAAAAAATCTTAATTTTTTTTTATTTTTGCCATATTTGCAATGGGCAATTGGAATACATAAAGGAATAAGGTAAAAAAACATATTAAGGAGTGAGAGAGAGAGAGAGAGAGAGAGAGAGAGAGAGAGAGAGAGAGAGAGAGAGAGAGAGAGAGTTATTTCCAAATATAAAATAGAAATTATACATTTCTATCCAACAAAAAATCATTAAATTGTAATGTGACTTTATTTCATTTAATGCTAGTCTATGTATAATGTACTTTTTCATTTAAAAGTTATATATTCAAAAGATAAATGGTATGGATCAAGACAGTTTTTTTGACTTCAGTAATATTTTTTCTCGGCTATGGAATATAGAAAATATTTACGCATTGCATAGTTACTAATATAAAACCTTTTTATTAACAGCTTGTCTAAATAATCGCGGATTCATTCAATCTCACATATATAAACTGAACCAATAAAAACACGGGCATTATGTTTACATATATATATATATATATATATATATATATATATATATATATATATATATATATATATATATATATATATATATATATATGTATATATATATACATATATATATATATATATATATATATATATATATATATATATATATATATATATATATATATGTATATATATATATGTATATATATATATATATATATATATATATATATATATATATATATATATATATATATATATATACATATATATGTATATATATATGTATATATATATATATATATGTATATATATATATATATATATATATATATATATACATATATATATATATATATATATATATATGTATATATATATGTATATATATATATATATATATATATATATATATATATATATATATATATATGTATATATATATATATATATATATATATATATATATATATATATATATATATATATATATATATATATATATATATATATATACTTTTGACATGGTGAAAGCTGATAAGGTTTTCATCTTAGTATAAAAGATGAAGTAATTTACCTGATAAAAGGAACCATTTTTCTATCTTACGTTTTGTTGATTATCTGATGCTGGAGGTGAAACACCGTGCTTTATCTTGGGGAATTGCAAATCTAAGATGTTTCATCCCTCTGCTAGTCTTTTTTTCTGTTTGTGAATATATTTAACTCAAATAAGATAATATCTCTTTAAAAATTTTGAAAATTTTATTCGTGAGATATTAAATGGAAACTCATGAAAGTTTTATCCTTTCCTCTTGCCTTTGAGTACAAATTTCCTACTATAAAATGAAATTTCTCTCCTAATTAACGGCTGCTTGGTGAAATTAAAGTTTTAAAAAGTTATTATGATTATTAATCGCTTATGTGTTCACTTTATTACATTTATTATATAATCATATTATTACCTTATCTGCCAAGATATCGTACGTGAATATATAGCGTAACTAACAGTCACCATCCAAAAATACCCAACAAATCAAGATCGGTAAACAAGCAAAATATTTTAATAGCAAAAGTTAAACATTGTCAGGAAATCTCAGAAAAATCCTGATAACTACGAAGGAAAGATATTCCAGTTTCATAATAAAGATCTTTCTTTCGAAAATAACTATTAATTTTAAGGGCTCACATCGCAAATTAAAAATAAATAAATAAATGAATAAAAAATAAAAAGTTTTCAAAAAACATTAAGTACTTCAGATGTTAGGAAAAATATTGTAAGGTTCCAAAAGGGTACTTTTTT
>NC_090747.1:45793413-45795913 GCF_036898095.1 Palaemon carinicauda | reverse complement strand
GAGTAAAATTTATCATCATGAATATTTTACAATGATAAAATGTACATATTTTATGAAAGATGTATTTAATAAGAAAGAGAGTGAATAGAGGTATTGAATAGAGTAAAATAGATTAAAATAAATTCAAATAAAATGAAGAGGACAAGTTGCAGGTGAACAGGGCAAAACAATTGGTTAAATGATAGGGGAAGGAGATTTCCTAGTATTCAAACTCACCGAACTTTACATAAAATGTCTTCAGGAATATTCTATATCTACAGCTTAGAAAAAAGATTATCATTATACTAATTCACAAGAATGGTGATAAAGAAGACTTGAAAAATCACCGCCTAATAAATTTAATCCTAGTAATATATAAAATATTTACATAGATCATATTAGGCCAGAAAAAAAAGGAAAGACAGCTACCCTTTAATTAAGTATGAGAACAGGCCAGATTTAGAAGTGGGCATTCAACGACTGACTAAATGACCAACTAATGAAAAAAAAAAAAAAAAAAAAACAGAGTATGACAGACAGTTATGTATGTCATGTTTAGACATTGAGAAATGCTCTTATTTTGTCAAAACTTCAGTATTATGAAAGCCCTTCTAAGGCAGGGGATTGCTGAACATTATGTTATATTATTGAGGATATCTATACATGAAAAACTCTAAAAATTTCTAAACCTATATTATTTCCAGCATGTGTAGAAGAATATTCTAAGAATTTATTTTGGAAAACGTAATAATTACCAATAATCTGGAATATCTTAACAATTTAATATTTGTAGATGACAATGCTAATTAGTTAGTACTGGGATGAATTGCTAAATATATTAGAAAGCCTTGATTAGGAAAAAGAAAAATCTATGACTAAGATGGAACATGAGTAAAACTAAGATATTTCTTAATTAAAATGCAAAGAAACAAAATATAATGGTTTTGGCTGATCTGATCATCTTCATCACCTGCTCCTACGTCTATTGACACAAAGGGCCTTACTTAGATTTTACCAGTCATGTCCATTAAGCATTAAAATCAATACATCTCCATTCATCATCTCTTACTTCAAGCTTCATAGTCATCAACAATATGAACCTGGGTCTTTCAACTCTTCTAGTGGCTTCAGATGTTTCTTAAAAGTAAAATACTTATAGCATTGCAAAATAATAAAATTTTATAAGCAGTTATACCTAAATAAGAAAGTGCATGATGCCATTTGTCAAGACTTTTGAAAGCGCTGAAAAACATTATTGTTGCCAAAGACATTGCCAATTAATATCTGAGTAGTTTTAAGTTCATAATGGGAGTCTTGTCCGGTAGTGCTTTAAGAGAAGATTCCGCTTTCATAATTTTTCAATTCCACTATACGAATATTTCTTAGGACACTCACTTTTCCTGATTAGGTTTGATCATTCCTTCTTTTTCTTTCAAAAATATATCCAATCCTTTCCTTATACTGACCACATTTCAACTTTTCCATATTGAATGATATTCAGGGACCGCAATATTAGCTTGTACCATGCCTAACATAAATCTGGCTTTGTCGTAAGGAACGGACGTGTTCGAAGGTTTCAAATGCCTCTCCTGGATAGCAGAGGCAAGACCCAGTGACAAGGCTCGAACAGGATGATGTCTTGAAGATTGGCCAGAAAAAAAAAAAAAAAAAAAAAAAAACACGTGCTAATTGGCGTGTCTACCCAAACTAAGATCAGGGAGGGTTTGGCAATGGTTTCTGATGACATAGCAGGAAGACCTATTTCCCCCCCCCCCCCATCCTCTGCCCACAGACACTAAAGAAACAATCGAGCCTGACCGGGTCTTAAACCCGAGTCTGACAGAACGGCAGACAGGGACGTTACCATTAGGCTACCAGAACCCTAAGTTGTCCATTGTCATTAATGATTTTCTCCTGAATATTGAAGGAGACTTTCATAGCCTCCAAAAAGGCCTGCAATCTTATAAGATCTACAATCCACAAGGGACACTGCCCTTTTGCGATTTTTTTCTTTTCATAATTTTTACCCTCTTGATGTACACTGATTAGTATTGCTTTATCATATTTCATGAAATTTTATACAAAAAAATCTTGGACGCATGAAACAAAATAACCTACTCTATTGTATTGCATTATATTGAATTAATTCCGTTATTTGCAATTATAATGGGAAAGTTGTAAAAATATGTAATGTTTAAATGAAATAGACTTCCGATAGCGATATATTCCTGTAAATTATTGGTTGTTCTTACTTTCTGATCGATGCATAACACTTCTATGCGTATTATAAATGGGATGACAGAAAACTTCTAGCAACCTTTACGTCATATATGATTATTGATGACAGTCGAGATTTGAAATGAAATGTGATGGAGATGGAGATGAATAAAAACAGTATTTGGTATATGGTTCCAGCTCATAGAACCAAGATCATATCATTTCAATAATATTATCCTCTGTTGTCATAGATAAGAGAGACTAACTTGGAACTGATTTACTCGTTTAGCTAAAGTAGTAAACA
>NC_090747.1:45780913-45788413 GCF_036898095.1 Palaemon carinicauda | reverse complement strand
TGGCATCAAGGAGCGAAAAGTTTTAACACTCACCAGGGAGGGAAGCATCCTGATATCTATTTCTTCTTATTTCTATATCATCAGTACAATTTAACTCCCCCTCATCAAGAGAAGATTTTACTCCATCACGGGTTATGGTATTATGGGGCACCACCTCCAACCTGGTCAGTGTCCTTGCTACCTTGCAATAAAATCTTACACAGTTGCAATATAAAAAAATTTAAGTTTATTTCACCCAACTCTTACTTTCAAGTCATTCTTCCTTGTGTACTTTCTTTGCCTGTGCAGGCTTTCTAAATTAACACTTTTTACATATAAATTTTATGCCCAAAACAAACATTTTGATTTCAACACCAATTTCATTCCTTGCCAATATAAACATTGATTATTATGACGTGATGCCACTTTGATATAATGAATCACCTGAACTTGAATCGTGGGTTTCAACGCGTCACTCGGCGTTGCCGGGAAGCTATAAATCTGGAGATCTTGTCTTAGGTAGCGTTGGTTAGGGAAAATGTTGTGTCACGTATTTGCTACTTTGGTCGCACCAATATTAGAATAACGACCCATTTAGTAACTTTCATAACGACTCATCTAGTATGATACTATTCGTTTTATAAAACCCGGACCACGGTAAATAGCGTATATAAAACTTCTAAATAGTATAACGGCGCATAATACAAAAACACATTATCACAGTTAGCCGTACAGACGTCTGATCTTCAGCTGAATAGTAAGCAAGACATTACTTTTAGTGCTCGGCTTTGCCATGCTATACCACTGCCAGATGTAAGAGGAACAAATCATAATTAATGAATAAAAGACTCAATAATAACTAAAATAGCCTATGCAAATAACATTTATAAGTCAACTACGCTAATCATGTGACCCATACCACTATTACATAGCTCTCGAATTTAAGTGGCAATATTTCCGTTACTTTCACTATTAGATTTTGTCGTATAACTTCTCAGCATAAGTGACTTAGGGGGAAATTAACGCTTTTTTGAAATATCAAAAATATTCGACCAAAATCAATGGCTTCTGAAAGGTCCATCATTGGATGTTTTTTTCTGACATGAAGACACAAACGGCTTATTATTATTATTATTATTGTTATTATTATTATTATTATTATTATTATTATTATTATTATTATTATTATTATTATTATTATTATTACAAGAAATAGCCTAGTCGGAAACGTATGATGATATAATAATCCCAAGGGCTCAAACAGGAAAAAATATCCCTGTGAGGAAAGAAACCAAGGAAATAAATAAAATACGGTATAAGGAATGAACAATCAAAATTAAATGATTGAAGAACCTCAACATCATTAAATTAGATATCTCACACATTCACTATGAAAATCTCAGAAAAAAGCGAGAGGTAGAGAAACAAAATAGAATAGCATGTTCAATTGTAACTTCAAGCAAAAGAAATATAACCAAAGACAGTGGAAGATCATGGTGCAGAGGCTATGATATTACCCAAGACGAAATAACGGTAGTTTTACCAAAGACAATACACGAAAGATGGGAAACTGGCTATTAATACCATTGAAAAAAAAAAAAAAAAACATCATCCAACCCGTCAGAATGCGCGCCATCTATTGATCATGCCCGCAACTAAAACTCTGCTGTGGCGTCGCGCGGATTTTTTAAATGTTAAAATTTATTCTTATGCTGCAATAAACTTCTCTTTATAAATTATTTAATACCAAATCGATTAATATTGCTTGTTAACATGATTATATGGCTCTATCGTAGCTTATGACTTAAATAGGCATCCGAATCATTAAATAAAATCCTTCAGTTAATGTAACATTAATTGCTAAGTATCTTTATCTAAAATTGAGACAGCAGTTAACATTATTTGCATAGTATCTTTATCTAAAATTGAGACAGCAGTTAACATTATTTGCATAGTATCTTTATCTAAAATTGAGAGGGCAGTTAGAATGAACCAAACTTATTCTCATATTATCTTATTATTTCACTAATATAGTATACAGTAATTATTTTCCTTTTTTGGGTGTGCTTATGATTGTATACTGTACAAAGCTAAGCGACTGTACACTAATGTTCTTGCAAAGAACATAAACAAAGTAAAAGAAATGGCACATGCTTAATTTGCATGCAATAGTCATACAAGTCATGCAAAAAAAACATGCATATATCAGAATTTAAATAGCAAACAAAGCAAGGGATAATCAAAACCAATAATATGAAATCAAAATGAAAAAGCAGACTTAACTTGCATGCTGATTAGGCAAAAGTTAAGCGACATTTATTAATAAAACTAAGAAAAGTACAACAACAAAGTAGTAAAGGTAAGGTACCCTTTTATAACAAATGCAATGCTGTATTTTACAGAATAATGCATAAGCAAAAATCTAGGTTTTACTTAATTTTCATAAAAAGCAAATAAAAATTGACATCACAAATCAAATAGGAAACAAACCACTGAGAAATCATTCAACCAAATCAATTAGTTTTCAAAACTACAAACTGAACTGTACCTGTGCCAGAATTTTCAAAAATGCTTTCAAATGTTGCAGTACTGCACTCAGAGTTGTATGTTATTGTGAAAGTGGGAAAGAGTTACTAGTATAACTAACATTTTCAGTCCATAATACTGTACTAGAAAAAATGTATTATAAAACAAATACAGTATATAAGAACATCTTTATATTATAGCAATAACATATTCATCCACACCTGAAAGATTTTGATCTGGATAGTTCTTGCAGGAAAAGTGAAGACTGCATACTCTACAACAGTTGTTTACTTATTTAGTACTTTTATCAAGAAGACATTTATTATTGACCACTCTAATCCACTGCAGGCATCTGCAAATACATAAACATAGATATCATGAAGCAGGGTGGCAATTCATCATTTGTCATTTTAGGGAAATTGAAATCCATGTCTGAGGGAAGTTACAATATACAGTATTTCTTAATAGTTATATATCTGATATTTAGGTACTTATTCCTAAAATATTATATACTGTACATAAAAAAATATGTGTCAGACAAATCTAAGAACCTAGAGGAATGAATACAGTTTATTATATTTTATGATTATTTATTGAGCTCTTGATCAAGTCAGAACCTAATTATAACAATTTATTAAAATCTCATAGCCCAATTGTGGGACCTCTCAAAAATGCATATTCAATGGTACCCTTTTATGAAGGTAATGTAACCAACACTTCTGCCTGGTATTTTCTAGTAAAATGCCAATTCTGCATGAAGCATGCACATTCCTAAAAAAATTTGAAACAATTATTCTAATTGACTTGAACCATGTTTTTTTTTTCTTTTTTTTTTATCATGTACAGTACAAGCAAATATCATAGGTTTTCACAACTTGTTTTTACCAATTTATTACTACTGTATTACTGCGCACATTTGCTGCCAAATGGTAAATTTACTTTGGAATACTATGTGGGGTGTTGGTATCAATTACAAGATTTCATTTTTAAGATTTAACAGTTATAAGCATATAATGCAGAAACAGATGAAACGGTAAGAATAGATCTCTTGGTAGCAGATATGCTCGTTTGCATGTATTTTTTTTTTATTTTGAATGCCTTTATCCATACATATAGGAAAATTCAATCATAGATTAAAAGGTTAGTGAACTTGAAATTAAAGTAAAGCACACAAACTTAACTAACCTACTTATGCTCTCCCATATGAATGCTCCCCCAAGATCCATCCTTCCTGATAAAACAACTTTGGTTTGCTAAATAGCTGCTTATTAATGAAAAATTAACAAAAATTTATAACTACAACCCTAGGGTAAGCTGCTGAGAATATAACATAACTACAGTATATATACAGTATATCAAAGTTGGTGTGAGTAGCCTATCTGGAAAAGGCCTGGAGACCCAATATTCACAAATTGTATGACAGTGATAGGAACTGGTATATTTATTTCTATTTTTCTAGAGATTTTCAAGATATGCAAATATAACTTTAAGGTATTTATTTGAAATACAATTGACGCCTCTAAATGACAAGAAAATATAGTTTTTCTAGTTAATTTTGATATGTTTTGCAAGATAGCTTCATTGCCATTGCAAATTACTGTTGACATGGTCAGGTAACTGTTGGCATGGTTGTGGTACTGCTGATATGGTTAGGTTTACTGTTGACATGATTAGGCTACTGATGTACACTACCAGGAAGGTTAGTTTGGTTGTTGGGGTCTCAAATGGCAAGAATATTGTTGGTATTATTTTAGTTATGGACGTTGATAAGGTAGCCTAGTTCTTATACAAATCAAGAAAAACGTTAGGTTAAGTTAGTGCACAACTACAATGTGACGTGCAATAATTGGCCATATAGTGCATTTGTGTGCCATTTTCTAATGTAAAATTCTTGGCTCAGGTTTTCCTATTTCCAGTATTTTTAGGTATTTCGAATTCAGTGTATACCTGTATACTGGTCCATTTTTATATGTTTGAGTGTTATATTTAGGTTTTTTCCCCCATTTGGCCCTGTTTTTGCCTACTTTGTCTCCCCCACCTAAAACCACGCTTCCCAAGGAGATTCCCCCAGATTGTTATCTATAGGGGGAGGAGTGGTTGAAGGATAAGTATTCATTTGCGATGGAAATAAACCTCAAAATCATTCAAATTACATCATAATACAACAGAAAAACCTATATTTTATGTTGAAAGCAATTAATGTCCATAAGTAAAAAAATACCATATTTTTTCTAGTCGAAAATCACATATAAACATATTTTCTTTCCGCTTAAAGGCGTCCACCGTATTGTAAATATTTTCCAGTACTTATTTCGGCATAACACTGCACCGACATTCAATTTTGCCTTGGTCTATTTTATTTCTTCATTTTCTCTAAAAGTCATCATGTACTTTGTAACAGATGTAATGATTTTATTACCTTTCTTTATTCTGAGGAAAAGCATGAAAAATCAGATGGGGAAAATCATTTTTCGTCCTATTGCAAACCACACACGGGTGATGATGGCTACGCCCACTCATGATCGAAACTGAATGCCCAGCTTTGTAAACAAACAGACGATGTAGACAGGTGCAATGCTACCGCCATCTTCATTTTATGCCAGGTACTAATTTGTATGCGGCCGATGCGGCTGTGGCTGGAGCTTCCCATCTTTCGTTTATTGTCTTTGGTTTTACTTTGGATTGTCCTGCTTAAAGAGCTTCTAATCATAACTAAATATTCTTTCATACCATTACTAAGAGATAAGTAGCCAGCTGATCAATTACAGTGTAGTAGTTAACCTCCTGAGCGAAGAAAAAATGTTTGGTAATATCAGTGTAGTTAGGTGTATATGGACAGAAGAGAACTGTAAAGAATAGGCCGGACTATTCAGTGTATGTTAAGGCAAAGGAAAAATGAGACGTAAGTCAGAGAGAGAGTGATGAAATGTAGTACTATCTGGCCAGTCAAAGGACCAAATAACTATCTATCGGTAGTATCTCAACGGGTGTCTTGTACCCTTGCCAACTTTATTATGATTTCATATTCTAAACGCAAAGGTAATTTCCACTGATTGATTGATTGATTGATTTAAGGTTTTCAGGCATCCTGCCGTCTAGGGTCATTGACGCCGGCAAAGCTAATCACAATCATATATGACAACATCAGATACAGCAAGTTTCGTTGTTGGAATCTTCACTTTTCAGCAAAAGAAGTTCATTTGGGTACTGTAATGTGGTTCTGAAATATATGGGTTCGAAAGAGAAGTTTTATCATAGACTTTGTTTTTTAAGTTTTTGACTGTCTCCATTCAGCGATGATGAGGTAATTGATATATTTTCACAGTAAACGTTTTAAGAGGACGTTTTCTGGAAGAATTAAGAAGTTATAGTAAGTACGAGGTGTCTCAAATGGAAAATCCAGGTTTTATGGCATTTTTTGGTAAAATATTCGCAACAAAAATTTATGGACTACATAATCAAGAATAACAAAGGTTGATATACATTTTTTTAGGGATAATAGAACAAATAAAACACGAATACACACACCGTTCTTTGCATCAGCTTTTGAAAATGAATCTGGAAACACATTTGCTAACATTATCTAGCCATCTAGGAGATTTTAAAAGTGCCCGACCAGTTTTTCCTGGATCTGAAAATATTTTATCGTCCTCAGCATCCGAGACTGATACGTAAGTCATTTGACAAGTCACCAAAAAGCTTGTCGCAAAAGACATTTCCATTAAAAAAAATTCGAGAAAATCTCAACGTCAGTATTATTTGGAGCAATTGCTTCACGAAAGACTCGACTCCTTTTCCTTGTATCCTACATTTTTTTGGAGAATCCTCTTGACTATTAGAAAAATAAGTTAGAACAGGATATAAACTAAAAATATTGTGCTGCACAATGAATAAAAAATTGTATAGTGATTAAAATTACTAGGACAGTCATACACAATCACAAATACACACACATACACACAAACACACACACACACACACACACACATATATATATATATATATATATATATATATATATATATATATATATATATATATATATATATTTATATTTATATATATATATATATATATATATATATATATATATATATATATATATATATATATATATATATATATATATATATTTATATATATATATATATATATATATATATATACATATATATATATATATATATACATATATATATATATATATATATATATATATATATGTGTGTGTATGTATATATATATATATATATATATATATATATATATATATATATATATATATATATATATATATATATATATATATATATATCATCATCATTTCCTCCTACTTTTAATTACGCAAAGGGCCTCATTTAGATTTCGCCTGTTGTCTCTCTCTTCAGCTTTAATTCAATAATCATCTCCCACTTTGCGCTTCACAGTCCTCAGCCTTGTAGGCCTGGGACTTTCAACTCTTCCACTGCCTTGTGGAGCTCAGCTGAACGTTTAGTGAACTAATCTCTGTTTGGGAGTGCAAAGAGCATGCCCAAATCATCTTCATCAGCCACTCTTCATGGTGTCATCCACAAATGGCACTTATAGTTTCATTTCTAATCCTGTCCGGCCATTTAACAGCTGATATCCTTCTGATGGCCTTGTTTCCAATAATATACTAAATCTTCTGGAGATAGATTTATTGTCATACCATGACTCATGTCCATAGAGTAACAGCGATCTTACGAAACTTATATATAGTCTGATTTTTATATGTAATTTCAGTCGATTTGATTTCCAAATTTCACTTAATCTAGCCATTGTCTAATTTGCTTTTTTAAATCTTTGCATAAACTCTCATTCTAAAGACCAGTACTGTATTGGAGATCATAGTTCCTAAATATTTGGATGTGTCTACCCCATGAATCCTTTCACCTTCTAATGACATTTCATCTTTGATTACATACCCCGTTCTTATCCTCTCTGTCTTTCTTCTATTTATCTCAGCCCAACCTC
>NC_090747.1:45770913-45775913 GCF_036898095.1 Palaemon carinicauda | reverse complement strand
ATTTACCTGGCGAGACATCAGTCTCTTACCAGCGAGTTTTACCCAATTTCCCGGGCCACCACGTGACACAATTGGTAGTAATTCATTCAAATTACCCCTCATGAGTCAATATGGATAAATATCAACACAACATCGTGTTCAAATAGAAATAAATTTCTACCTCATACTTGGGATCGAACGCTAGCCCCTTCTAATGAAAGGCCAGGTCGAAACCAACCATGCTACGAGAGACCATAAAAGAAATTGGAACCTGACGCTAACAGCTGTACGAAGATTTACCTGGCGAGACATCAGTTTCTTACGAGCGAGTTTTACCAATTATCGAACGCTAGTCCCTTCTAATGAAAGGCCAGGTTGAAACCAACCATGCCACGAGAGCCCATAAAGAAATTGGAACCTGACGCTAACAGCTGTCCGAGGATTTACCTGGCGAGACATCAGTCTCTTACCAGCGAGTTTTACCCAAATTCCCGGGCCACCACGTGACACAATTGGTAGTAATTCATTCAAATTACCCCTAATGAGTCAATATGGATAAATATCAACACAACATCCTGTTCAAATAGAAATAAATTTCTACCTCATACTTGGGATCGAACGCTAGCCCCTTCTAATGAAAGGCCAGGTCGAAACCAACCATGCCACGAGAGCCCATAAAGAAATTGGAACCTGACGCTAACAGCTGTCCAAGGATTTACCTGGCGAGACATCAGTCTCTTACCAGCGAGTTTTACCCAATTTCCCGGGCCACCACGTGACACAATTGATAGTAATTCATTCAAATTACCCCTAATGAGTCAATATGGATAAATATCAACACAACATCGTGTTCAATTAGAAATAAATTTCTACCTCATACTTGGGATCGAATGCTAGCCACTTCTAATGAAAGGCCAGGTCGAAACCAACCATGCCACGAGAGACCATAAAAGAAATTGGAACCTGACGCTAACAGCTGTACGAAGATTTACCTGGCGAGACATCAGTTTCTTACGAGCGAGTTTTACCAATTATCGAACGCTAGCCCCTTCTAATGAAAGGCCAGGTTGAAACCAACCATGCCACGAGAGCCCATAAAGAAATTGGAACCTGACGCTAACAGCTGTCCGAGGATTTACCTGGCGAGACATCAGTCTCTTACCAGCGAATTTTACCCAATTTCCCGGGCTACCAGGTGACACAATTGGTAAAACTCGCTGGTAAGAGACTGATGTCTCGCCAGGTAAATCCTCGGATAGCTGTTAGCATCAGGTTCCAATTTCTTTATGGGCTCTCGTGGCACTGTCCGAGGATTTACCTGGCGAGACATCAGTCTCTTACCAGCGAGTTTTACCCAATTTCCCGGGCTACCACGTGACACAATTGGTAAAAATCGGTGGTGAGAGACTGATATCTCGCCAGGTAAATCCTCGGACAGCTGTTAGCGTCAGGTTCCAATTTCTTTATGGGCTCTCGTGGCATGGTTGGTTTCGACCTGGCCTTTCATTAGAAGATTGGGTAAAACTCGCTGGTAAGAGACTGATGTCTCGCCAGGTAAATCCTCGGACAGCTGTTAGCGTCAGGTTCCAATTTCTTTATGGGCTCTCGTGGCATGGTTGGTTTCGACCTGGCCTTTCATTAGAAGGGGCTAGCGTTCGATCCCAAGTATGAGGTAGAAATTTATTTCTATTTGAACACGATGTTGTTTTGATATTTATCCATATTGACTCATTAGGGGTAATTTGAATGAATTACTACCAATTGTGTCACGTGGTGGCCCGGGAAATTGGGTAAAACTCACTGGTAAGAGACTGGTGTCTCGCCAGGTAAATCCTCGGACAGCTGTTAGCGTCAGGTTCCAATTTCTTTATGGGCTCTCGTGGCATGGTTGGTTTCGACTTGGCCTTTCATTAGAAGGGGCTAGCGTTTGATCCCAAGTATGAGGTAGAAATTTATTTCTATTTGAACACGATGTTGTGTTGATATTTATCCATATTGACTCATTAGGGGTAATTTGAATGAATTACTACCAATTGTGTCACGTGGTGGCCCGGGAAATTGGGTAAAACTCGCTGGTAAGAGACTGATGTCTCGCCAGGTAAATCCTCGGACAGCTGTTAGCGTCAGGTTCCAATTTCTTTATGGGCTCTCATGGCATGGTTGGTTTCGACCTGGCCTTTCATTAGAAGGGGCTAGCGTTCGATCCCAAGTATGAGGTAGAAATTTATTTCTATTTGAACACGATGTTGTGTTGATATTTATCCATATTGACTCATTAGGGGTAATTTGAATGAATTAGTACCAATTGTGTCACATGGTGGCCCGGAAAATTGGGTAAAACTCGCTGGTAAGAGACTGATGTCTCGCCAGGTAAATCCTCGGACAGCTAGATAGAGTCAGGTTCCAATTTCTTTATGGGCTCTCGTGGCATGGTTGGTTTCGACCTGGCCTTTCATTAGAAGGGGCTAGCGTTCGATCCCAAGTATGAGGTAGAAATTTATTTCTATTTGAACACGATGTTGTGTTGATATTTATCCATATTGACTCATTAGGGGTAATTTGAAAGAATTACTACCAATTGTGTCACGTGGTGGCCCGGGAAATTGGGTAAAACTCGCTGGTAAGAGACTGATGTCTCGCCAGGTAAATCCTCGGACAGCTGTTAGCGTCAGGTTCCAATTTCTTTATGGGCTCTCGTGGCATGGTTGGTTTCGACCTGGCCTTTCATTAGAAGGGGCTAGCGTTCGATCCCAAGTATGAGGTAGAAATTTATTTCTATTTGAATACGATGTTGTGTTGATATTTATCCATATTGACTCATTAGGGGTAATTTGAATGAATTACTACCAATTGTGTCACGTGGTGGCCCGGGAAATTGGGTAAAACTCGCTGGTAAGAGACTAATGTCTCGCCAGGTAAATCCTCGGACAGCTAGATAGCGTCAGGTTCTAATTTCTTTTATGGTCTCTCGTGGCATGGTTGGTTTCGACCTGGCCTTTCATTAGAAGGGGCTAGCGTTCGATCCCAAGTATGAGGTAGAAATTTATTTCTATTTGAATACGATGTTGTGTTGATATTTATCCATATTGACTCATTAGGGGTAATTTGAATGAATTACTACCAATTGTGTCACGTGGTGGCCCGGGAAATTGGGTAAAACTCGCTGGTAAGAGTCTGATGTCTCGCCAGGTAAATCCTCGGACAGCTGTTAGCGTCAGGTTCCAATTTCTTTATGAGCTCTCGTGGCATGGTTGGTTTCGACCAGGCCTTTCATTAAAAGGGGCTAGCGTTCGATCCCAAGTATGAGGTAGAAATTTATTTCTATTTGAACACGATGTTGTGTTGATATTTATCCATATTGACTCATTAGGGGTAATTTGAATGAATTACTACCAATTGTGTCACGTGGTGGCCCAGGAAATTGGGTAAAACTCGCTGGTAAGAGACTGATGTCTCGCCAGGTAAATCCTCGGACAGCTGTTAGCGTCAGGTTCCAATTTCTTTATGGGCTCTCATGGCATGGTTGGTTTCGACCTGGCCTTTCATGAGAAGGGGCCAGCGTTCGATCCCAAGTATGAGGTAGAAATTTATTTCTATTTGAACACGATGTTGTGTTGATATTTATCCATATTGACTCATTAGGGGTAATTTTAATGAATTACTACCAATTGTGTCACGTGGTGGCCCGGGAAATTGGGTAAAACTCGCTGGTAAGAGACTGATGTCTCGCCAGGTAAATCCTCGGACAGCTGTTAGCGTCAGGTTCCAATTTCTTTATGGGCTCTCGTGGCATGGTTGGTTTCGACCTGGCCTTTCATTAGAAGGGGCTAGCGTTCGATCCCAAGTATGAGGTAAAAATTTATTTCTATTTGAACACGATGTTGTGTTGATATTTATCCATATTGACTCATTAGGGGTAATTTGAATGAATTACTACCAATTGTGTCACGTGGTGGCCCGGGAAATTGGGTAAAACTCGCTGGTAAGAGACTGATGTCTCGCTAGGTAAATCCTCGGACAGCTGTTAGCGTCAGGTTCCAATTTCTTTATGGGCTCTCGTGGCATGGTTGGTTTCGACCTGGCCTTTCATTAGAAGGGGCTAGCGTTCGATCCCAAGTATGAGGTAGAATTTTATTTCTATTTGAACACGATGTTGTGTTGAAATTTATCCATAATGACTCATTAGGGGTAATTTGAATGAATTACTACCAATTGTGTCACGTTGTGGGCCGGGAAATTGGGTAAAACTCGCTGGTAAGAGACTGATGTCTCGCCAGGTAAATCCTCGGAAAGCTAGATAGCGTCAGGTTCCAATTTCTTTTATGGTCTCTCGTGGCATGGTTGGTTTCGACCTGGCCTTTCATTAGAAGGGGCTAGCGTTCGATCCCAAGTATGAGGTAGAAATTTATTTCCATTTGAACACGATGTTGTGTTGATATTTATCCATATTGACTCATTAGGGGTAATTTGAATGAATTACTACCAATTGTGTCACGTGGTGGCCCGGGAAATTGGGTAAAACTCGCTGGTAAGAGTCTGATGTCTCGCCAGGTAAATCCTCGGACAGCTGTTAGCGTCAGGTTCCAATTTCTTTATGAGCTCTCGTGGCATGGTTGGTTTCGACCAGGCCTTTCATTAGAAGGGGCTAGCGTTCGATCCCAAGTATGAGGTAGAAATTTATTTCTATTTGAACACGATGTTGTGTTGATATTTATCCATATTGACTCATTAGGAGTAATTTGAATGAATTACTACCAATTGTGTCACGTGGTGGCCCGGGAAATTGGGTAAAACTCGCTGGTAAGAGACTGACGTCTCGCCAGGTAAATCTTCGGACAGCTGTTAGCGTCCGGTTCCAATTTCTTTATGGGCTCTCGTGGCATGGTTGGTTTCGACCTAGCCTTTCATTAGAAGGGGCTAGCGTTCGATCCCAAATATGAGGTAGAAATTTATTTCTATTTGAACACGATGTTGTGTTGAAATTTATCCATATTGACTCATTAGGAGTAATTTGAATGAAT
>NC_090747.1:45764175-45766675 GCF_036898095.1 Palaemon carinicauda | reverse complement strand
AGAAGCATTGGCAGAAACCGAACAGGATGGATTGACGAACTGAAAAATTTAATTATACCCTTTAATGAATGGTAGCTTAGGTCTAAACATTCATTAAAGGGTATAATTCTTTTATATAGTATGCATAAGTATATTGGCACTATATATTGTTATGCTAGATATAATATTGATATATACATGATTATATGTTTATGATATTAATGTTGTATGTATATAAGTGTATATATTCATATGTATGTATGTATATGTATGTATGTGTATACATATGTATGTGTGTATATATGTATATATGTATATGTATGTGTATATATATATATATATATATATATATATATATATATATATATATATATATATATATATATATATATATATATATATATATATATATATATATATGTATGTGTATGTTTTGCTTATGTATTTATATAGATAAGGGCTACCGTGTTTTCATATAAATAAACTGCACTAAAAGTAAAAAAAACAAGAATTTACCCGCCACTACAAATTACCCTTTTTGGCAGGTGTCTAATGAACTTGGGGGACTCCGCCCACCTCACACCTGACCCAAGCCTAGGTAGCGGGTAAGGGAGTGTCATTGTTCTCTAAATCTCTATATGTATGTTCGTACGTTTGCTTTCCCTATAAAATGTAAAGAAACCTCTCTCAATAAATCAGTCCTCTGAAGAAATATCACGAAACTAGTCAGGACTTAAGCGAATATTTCGTATTTTCATTTTCCCTGTGGTTCTTCTGCATCTGAGCATCACGTTTTCTTGTGATTTTTTACGCATAAATGGATACCATGTACTCCTTCCAGACTTTCTGTACGACTTTCCCTATCTTGGTATACATTATTAGAGAATTTACAGACGCCCTCACACGCGCCCATACTACTAAAGAACACCTGCGGTTTCTACGTGAATGCTGGGAGGAACAAGTCATTCCGAAATGCATGATAACGAAATCCCTATTGGAAATAGAAGATCAACCATTTGGTGATATACAGAAAAGTATATTAGAAAAATATATAAATTCAATGAAAATTAAAAACCGAAGAGCGTTCGAAGACCTAACAAGACAAAGGAGACATTTTGAAGCCTCAATACCAACGGATTGGAAAGACCCACTTCAAGGTTTCTCTTATGAAGAAATGAACTAGAAAGTGTATAGGAAACTCAAACAAAAGCATGACATGAAACTCCATGCATTGATAGAAAGTAGCCCGTGGACTGCAAACGTTAATCCAGAATGTGTGGTTAATCTGTCAAATAAAATTCTAGATAAAAATGTGAAGTGTGCCTTGGGATACGGTTTAAATTTCTCGATGTCATCAAGTGCAGTAAATAGTGTAGAAATTACAAATTTAGTGTGTAACCTGGAAAAATTAAGTGATATTTCTGTAGAAGAAGTAAATATGATTAAGGGTATTATATACAGCAATATGAAAAAACCAGTGGTTCCAAATTGCCCCAAAAGATTCAAGAGAGCAATTGCCGAATTGAACCAAGATAGAAATATTAAACTGACAAAAGCCGATAAATGTGGAGCACTGGTAATCTTGAATAAAAATGATTATATAGAAAAAATGGAAAACCTCTTGAGTGATGAAAACACATACATGGAATTAAGAAAAAACCCAATTGAGTTTGTGAATAGCAATTACAACAAAAAAGTGAAAGAGTTACTAAAAGGGAATGAAGATCTGATAAAAAAGGTTTGTACAATATCACCAACATTGCCATATATGTATAGAACTTTTAAAACTCATAAGCCAAATTATCCAGCTAGGCCAATAATTAGCTCTGTAGGTTCAGCAGCATATAAATTATCTAAGTACCTTGTCAATATCCTCAATCCTTTAGTTGGCACCATTTCATATTCAAATATAAAAAATAATGTAGACTTGATTAACAAACTGAATGAAGTACAGATTAACAGTACTTGTAGGCTTGTTAGTTTTGATGTAGTCTCACTATTCACTAAAGTACCTATTGATGACATGCTGGAATTTTTATCTGAAACCTTAGATAATAGACCATTGAATCTACCATTCTCCAAACACACTCTAATAGAATTAATTAAACTATGTATAAAAGACTGTAAATTTGAATTCAATGAGAGATTTTATGCACAAACATTTGGTATGGCCATGGGAAACCCTTTATCCCCAGTATTGAGCAATCTATATATGGAATTTTTTGAAAGCAGAATCTTAAATAACATCATACGTAATAATGTAAAATGGTTTCGATATATTGACGACATAATATGTGTGTGGCCAGGAAATGAAAATTTAGATAACTTTTTTCTTAGATTGAATAGTTTGGTACCATCAATAAATTTCACTATGGAGCAGGAGAATAATTGTACCCTACCTTTTTTGGACTGTCACATACATAGATGTAACAATAGTCTTAAGTTTAGTGTATACAGAAAGCCAACGAATATCTCGGCATATGTCCATTACTACTCAAACCAAGGCAACAAAGTTAAGAAA
>NC_090747.1:45751675-45756675 GCF_036898095.1 Palaemon carinicauda | reverse complement strand
CTGTTTCTCATTTGAGATTAAAACCCAGTACACTTATCCTCTAAAACACGTTTTAATCTTAGGAACATTTACACTGTGAGAAAAAATATAGAATGTCCAGTCGAACAACTACAGAAGAAAACAAGTGAGCAAGTCCTGAACGCGGACATGGTCCTCGTAGAGGACATACCTCCGCCAAGGTGACCTAGAGCGCCATATGTCCTAGAATCATGAATTGATGTGACTTCGACCTTCACATGACCTTGACCTTCACGTGACCTTCAAGTGACCTTGACCTTCACGTGACCTTGACCTTCACATGACCTTGGCTTCAAGTGACCTTGATCTTCAAATGTACTTGACCTTCACGTGACCTTGACCTTCAGGTGACCTTGACCTTCACGTGACCTTGACCTTCACGTGACCTTGACCTTCAAGTGACCTGCTTGACTTTTGACCTTCAAGTGATCTTTGTTCATTTGCCACTGATACTTAATATGACATTGATATAATGCACCAATATGACCTTGACCTTTGACCTTTATAAATTTGAACATCACCCATGGGTTGCGCCTGGACTAGGACTTCCCTGTTGGCTTATGCAAAAGTCAGTGCTTTATTTCTGTCTCTTGATATGGCCACTTATGTCATAGTGACACCAGTGACCCCTGTGACCTTGACCTTGGGGTGACCTTGACCAAAATTTAATCAGTTCTTCCATACACATTGGGGAACTACTTGGCCAAGTTTGAAGTGATTCCGTGTAGAAATGTGGCCTCTACGTTGTCCACAGACAGACAGACAAACAGAGAAACAAACAAACAAACAAACCGAACCGAAAACATAACCTCCTGGCGGAGGTAATAACGATCAAGTGCTACAAGGAGCGACAGCTGGAACCTCGTCGAAAAGTCATCCGCCGTTGTCTATCTTAAGGAATCCAACTTGGAAGATTTTACATCGAAATTACACAAAAGGTGAAACACAAAAATTCTGTAGTCAATTACAAATAAGTGGGACTTGGATAACTAAGAAAAAAGGAATTGATAAACTGATGCTTTATTATTCGAACTTACAAGGATCACCACTAGAAGCAGCAACAACACACCAGGTAATGTCACGTGACCTAGAAGGGGAAAATGAAGACCGATGATATATAGAACAACTGAGGAAATTTGAAAAATTCGCAACAGAAACAAGTGATAACTTCTATGTCATTAACAACAACCTGAGAGAAAAGGAAAAAGAAATCCAATAACTTAAAACTTTAGTCTTTATAGCAGAGGAAAAAATCAAAACACTGCAAGAAGCATTATAGAAGAGTGTCGAAAGAAGTGATAGTCATGATAGTTTAGATGAGAAGAAAACGTTGCTTATAGGAGATTCGAGTTTACACGAAGTAAGAAGAAGTGACTTTAAAGAAAACACTCTAATTAGGACCCTCTCTGAAGCAAATATGTCCCTAATTAAGTCATGGATATAGGAAAATCTGGATCACCCATTATGCGAATGCATTATCTATGGTGGTGCTCAGGACATTCTAGAGGAAAATTGTGTATCGGGGAGGGTTTTGGATGAAAGTGGAGAAATTATCGCAGAGTTAAAAAGAAAAATGAACACATCAGCATTAAAATATGTGAGCTTGTTCCAAGATTGAAATCAGATGATCTTGTTAACAAAATTAATGATTTTAATACTAAGTTGCTTGGCTGGTGTCAAGACAATGGGTTATTTACATTGGGACCCAGAAATATTCCAGGCTTGGAACGACAGACATAGATGAAAACTGCTATGATAATACAGATGGTCTGTCATATGATGATTTAAGTAGAATAGGAGCAGTCAGGTTATTGGATGCAAACGTATCCACATCTCAGGGTAGTATTGTTAGAAAAAAACTGGAATGAGACTAAATGGAAGGCACACAAGCAAAACAATGGTGGAAAAAGATCTGTAATAGAGAATAACTATGGAAATCACAATGTAAGAAACCATAGAAACTTTAAATATGGGAGTGGCCCCAGCCATCCAAAAAAAAAAAAAATAAATAAAAAAAAAAAAAAAAAAAAAAAAAAAAATAAAATAGTTTGAATCATTTCAATCGTTATCCTCCCAGGAATTATTTTTTTTTTCTGACTATAGACCGACATACGGAAGAAGTTGTTACAACTGTGGTGAATTCAACCACAGACAGTCAAATTGTAGGTACTACCAGAAGCTAAAATGTAATTACTGCCACGAATATGGTCATAAGAGCAAATTATGTAGTATTTTGCAAAAGAACTAGAAAGATGGCCGAGATGATAGTGCCGAAGAGTTTAGGTCTACCAATCTCCGTAATTTTATAACTATTATATATATATATATATATATATATATATATATATATATATATATATATATATATATATATATATATATATATATATATATATATATATATATATATATATATATATATACATTCACTTTTAAGCAATAAACATGTAGTTGAACATTTATTAGAAAAGGACAATAATGATATTTTACGTGTGAATGAAACGTGGCTATATCCTTATATGAATGAGGCAAATATTAATATTCCCTTTTATCAACTTCATCGAGATGATCATGGCCGAGGAGGTGAGGTTTGCATATATGTCAAAGATTATTTAAAGGTAAATGTAATAAATAATTGCATTGAAAAACAGGAGGGCATTGAAGCTAAATGGTTATCAGTACAACACCGTAAATTACCGTCAATTATTTTAGGTTGTATATATCGTCACCCAAAAGCAAATGTTTCATCTTTTAATTATATTTCCGATTCTTTTAAAAACGTAATTTTACGAAACAAGCCTGTTTTTATACTTGGAGATTTTAACGACGACTTGCTCAAAACAGACAACAAAATTAATAAAGTTATAAATAACCTAAATTTACACCAACTCATTACAAAACCAACCAGAGTAACTTCAAACTCAGCAACGTTGATAGATTTAATAATTACCAATAAGAAGGGAATGGTACTCGATTCGAACGTTATTCCAAGCCCAGTAGGCAACCACGAAGCTATCATAGTTACCTTAAATTTACGTAAACCTAAGAAACAACCCATTCATAAAACTTTCCGATGTCTTGAGAAATATTCTCAAGTGAGTATTTGTAATTTGGTGAAGAAAGAAACACTTAGTTTGAATGGTACTTTAAACACTGATAATGTAAGTTCTCAAGTACAAATTTTAACGAATGTTTTAACCAAATGTATTGATAAATGTGCTCCAATAGTAACAAAAGTAATCACCTGCCCCCTAAACCCTGGATAACTAATAACATCAAACAAAATATAATAATAAGAGACAAATTACAAAATGATATCAAGAAGGATAGGAATAATACAATATTGAGAAATAATTTTAAAGAGAAAAAGAAAGAAGTAAAAATTTAAACGGATAACAGTGTGAAACAACACTACAGAAACGAACTTAAGAGTAATAAGAATAGCTTACGTACTTCATGGAAAATAGTGAGTTCAATTCTGCCCAATAATACTAACAAAGAATCTCAAATAGAAAATGATGATTTAACTGACAAGACAGAGAAACTTAATGAGTGTTTTGCGAATGTAGGAAGAAAGACACATGAAAGAACGCAAGAGGAACTGACCAGGAATAATAGAAGAGCACAAACCAATGAAATGAATTCATTCCCAAACAATCAGTTATATTCTTTTAAACCGTCACCTGTTGACTGCGATACTGTCATTCAAGTCATTAGTTCTCTCAAAGAGTCAAATGCGTACGGATCCAATGGCACAACGCTACATTTTATAAAAGATACTCTATATATGATTTTATTTTACATCACTATAATTATTAATACATCTATCGTAACTAATATCTCCCCAGAAACGTGGAAAATCCCCATGTTTTTCCTTATTTTAAAAGCAGAGATAGAGACGATATTTCTAATTACAGGCCAAATTCTTTACTCCCGGTCTTATCTAAAATAGTAGAAAAAATAGTATCAAATCAGTTGACTGAATATTTAGAAAGTAATCACCTCATTTCAAAGAGTCAACATGGTTTTTAACCAAAACTATCAACGGAAACAGCACTATAAAAATATCGGATAAAATCTACGATAACATAGACAAGAAGAAAATTTCCCTTTTACTACTTCTCGATCTGTCGAAAGCTTTTGATAGTATGAACCATGAAATTTTGCTGGGTAAATGTCAGACACTTTATATTGGTCCATCCTGGTTCACAGACTATTTACGTAATCGAGTATAATTTGTCAGACTCAAAAATGTTGTCTCGACCCTCAAAAACGTCGGTTTTGGTGTACCTCAAGGTTCAATCCTAGGACCAATTTTATTCAACATCTGTATAAATGACCTGGGAAATTTTTTAAGTGTCTGTTTCATTGTTCAGTATGCTGATGACACTCAAATAATAATTGATGGCTATATCGATAACTTGCAGGATTTAGTACGCGAAGCAGAGGAGATTTTATATAGAGTGAAGATGTATTTTCAAATAAATGGCTTATTGTTGAATGAAAGTAAAACGCAATGTATATTCCTAGGCTCCAGGCAATATCTATCCAAAATCTGGGATAACATCAAAATCAATTTTAATGTGGCCATCATCGAACCTATGGAATCCGTAAAGAATCTTGGAGTGCACTTCGCTAAACACATGACATTCGAAAAACATATTGATGAACTGCACAGAAAAGTTATGGGAACACTTATTTATCTCAATAGACTAAAAAAATTATTCGAACCAGAAACTCGCCTAATCGTTAGTATTAAGTTCAATACATTACTGCTATATAATATGGGGCTCAACAAGCAACGTCCTTATGCAACGAGTACAGTGAGAAAATATGATCATATATCTCCAATTTTAATAGAACTGGGTTGGTTGAAAGTGAAAACAAAGTACATTTTGGATGTCTGTGTTTTTTTTTTTTAAGTTTAAAAATATGTTTTTAGAACCGTCGACTCGATGGCGATGATGACTACAAGACAAGCA
>NC_090747.1:45741675-45744175 GCF_036898095.1 Palaemon carinicauda | reverse complement strand
TGACTAAAAGTAATATGTGAATCATTTCATACCTATATGATTACAAAGGGATAAAATTAACCCACCTGTGTGTATTACAAAATGGTTCCCATCAACGCATCAACGCCGTCACTTAAAAGTCTTCCAAAACATTCAGAAATCTGAATATCCATTCCGTCACAGCTTTTTGTGAAAAGGGAAATCAGAAATCACATTGTTTCTCGAATATACGTCATTCCCTTTTACGCGTTGTATAGTATACTTTAATAACGGCATAGAAGATGAATAACTGCTTTAGGAATTACATTGAAATTTCCTAAAAATATTTCTGTTAAACTCCCCGATACATTGCTGGAAGCATTGCCTGCAAATCATGCATATGGAAAGCAAGGTATGTACACAGAAATACATTGAATACCAGCACATTAAAAAAAAAAAAAAAAAAAAAAACACCACCACAAGCTACCATCTAGAGTTGAGTGAAGTTTTAATTTCATATGAATCTTTTCAAATATAACAGTGGATGAAAATATTGGATTTCTACATCTCAGAGTTAGAATATTGTAAAGAGCGGTTGAATTGTCTTTCTCGGTATAAACACTTCACCAGGGAGCGAGGTAAGGCGAGAAGTTTAAATCTTCCAGCGAGTCTCCCTGTTGAATAATAAAAAAAAAAAATTTGAAATTACATTATGCATAATTACATTTAGCGCTTTTTATGACCTCTTAATATCAATCTTTCTCATATATCCAAGTTAAATCTCTTCAAAATACTTTATAAGAATAATCACGCTGTTTAGATGCATATGGTAACCATAAGTTCTTGTCTCCTTTCTATCAATACTACATATAGATTTCAGTACATGATAACTTAATATTCTTCTCATTGGAATATCAACTATTTTGGGGTTTTAGAATACAGCTTCCGGAAAAAAATCAAAACTATGTGAATTGTTTCTAGAACAATCTAATTAGGCATTTTATCACTATTTTATTAAGAAAGAAAACAGCTGTCACCGTGAAAAATAAGTTTGGTACTACAACCAGGTCATATTAGATACTACCTGGCATTTGACCAATTAATTTTAAAGCAATGATTTAGAAAATTTATGGTGTTTTGGTGTGTACGGAAATTTTATTGGTCATGAAACGTGTCTAACACAAATGGCTTCAGGGTATTTCTGACATCTCTAATGTGTAATATTTTAAGAATAATACAAGGACACAAGAGCACATCTCTGGAAACTCAAAAAAAAAAAAAAAAAAAAAAAAAAAAAAAAAAAAAAAAAAAAAAAAAAAACACTAAACACATCTACATTTTTACAACAAAATAGCTACCAGTCAAAGTGAAAGCAGCCATTTTAGCTGCATAAAACGACATTTTTTTTTTCAATGCATTTTCTTTTTCCGAAATATATTTTTGTTAAAAAACAATTTACAGTAGATATACTCTTGTGGAGCAAACCTAAAATACCCACCGGTGTTATAAAAAAAACAAGTTCGAAGATGATAATGCTCGTCTTAGATAAATATCTCACCCAACAAACGATGTGATGATAAAAAGTATATTCAATGCACATAGACTGATTAAAAAAAAAAATCATCATAACGAAAACAACATCATTAATCACTATCAAAATACATAAATCAAACCAAAATACTCTGAGGAGCCTTGCTGTAGGATGAGGTGAACTCTATTATATCATTTGTAAAGGGTGCCTTTCCTCTCAAGGGTATATGTTGAAAAAAAAAAAAAAAAAAAAAAAAAAAAAAAAAAAAAAAAAAAAAAAAAAAAAAGTGGAGATCCAATAGATCCTTTAAATCGGACAAAATCCCTTTGAAGAATTTCTGTTTAATCCGGAGGCTTACTTAAAATTCTACACTTTGTGATACAGTTAAGAGATCTAGCACACATTCTCATTAGACTATATAGAATCATTTCAAGACGGATAACACAATTTGTTCAACATTGTATATTGCTTTCCGGTAAGTAAAATAAGCAAGATCAGAATTATTTTCATATGAAAAACAATCATATTCCCCTTCTCTCCTTAAGATATTGAGTCATGAGGTATGGAACAATCAGATAATCTGGGATGTCTTGAAGAAATTGTACTAAATCATGACACAGTCAAGCGAGACAATGTCCAAATGGTTATCATTGAACACTGTTTGTCAGACTCATTTGATGATTGTATTTTCAAAGTCATGAATTATATAGGTGTGTTTTTCCCTGATATAGGTGTGTTTTTCCCTGATGAGGTGATGCGTGTTGATATGGTGTCTGATGTCTTGTCATTGGTATAAGTCAAATGTGGAAATCTGAGGTTGGCATTTATTAGTAGTTCAGCATTGCACTATCTTGATGTGACGTTAATGGCTCAAACACTTGGTCATAGGAAAAAAAAAAAGTATGATGTGCACCTCCAGCATTTCATGCCTCCACTTTATTTAATGTGACATTTTCATTTGCTATAAAGGGAAAACGTTCAGGTGGGTCAGCATAAAATGCATATGCCAAC
>NC_090747.1:45729175-45736675 GCF_036898095.1 Palaemon carinicauda | reverse complement strand
AATAATAATAATAATAATAATAATAATAATAATAATAATAATAATAATAATAATAATAATAATAATAATAATAATAATAATATCTTTTACTCCAATAATACATTGGGTTTTCTATTCACATCAGGTAGGTGGTAGTAGGTTGGCCAAGGAAGATGCCACCCGTTGAGATACTACCGCTAGAGAATTATGGGGTTCTTTGACTAGCCAGACAGTACTACATTGGATCCTTCTCTCTGATTACGGTTCATTTCCCTTTCCTTACACATACACCGGGATACTCTGGCCTAGTCTTTACAGATTCTTCTGTGTCCTGATACACCTGACAACAATGAAATTACCAACCAATTCTTCTTTACCCAAAGGGTTAACTTCTGCTCTGTAATTTTTCAGTGGCTACTGTCCGCTTAGTAAGGGTAGAGAGCCTCTTTAGCTATGGTAAGCAGCTCTTCTAGGAGAACAACACTTCGAAATCAAACCAATGTTCTCTAGTGATGGAGAGTGCCATAGCTTCTGTACCATAGTCTTCCACTGTTTTGAGTTAGAATTCTCTTGCTTGAGGGTACACTCGGGCATACTATTCTATTTTGTTTCTCGTCTTTTTGTTTTGTTAAAGTTTTTCTATAGTGTATATACGAAATATTTATTTTTATATTGTAATTGTTCATCAAATATTTTACATTTTCTTGTTTCCTTTCCTCACTGGGTTATTTTTCCTGTTTGGACCCCTGGGACTATAGCATCCTGTTTCTCCACCTAGGGTTGTAGCTTAGCAATTAATAATAATAATAATAATAATAATAATAATAATAATAATAATAATAATAATAATAATAATAATAATAATAATAATAATAATAATAATAATAATAATAATAATAATAATCAGGTCATCTAACATGAAAATCACAGTATACTCTAACATATTATATGAAACTAGAATGAGAACAACTTTAATTTTGGTATAAAACCTTGATCCCAGAGGAAAAATTGCTAAAACTAATCAAACCAATAGATCTTCAAAAAATTTATGGTATGTTTTGAAAATCAGTTATTGACGTAAGAAATGGCTAACATCAGGTAAGGTTATTTCATATAAAACATAGCAATGAAAATAGATTATTGTTTAAAAAAGAAAATAAAAAGAAGAAAAAAAAATTCTAATAAAACTTAAGGATTCTTCGTGTTTTAATAAGCCCGGTAGACTATTTCATAACTGTGACCCTCTAGTATTTATTTCCCTTGACACTATATCGGTATTAGCTCTTCTGGACACTATTATATGCTTGTCTTTCAGCAATCCCTGTTACTGAGTAAACGGTACTAAAATTATAGATATTTATAAAATATTTTTTTTTATACTTGAAAAAAAAAAAGCAGAGACTTCAAAAGTATACTTATCTTTCACTTTCAACTAACCTAATTCTAATAAAACTGGAGATATATGATTATATTTTCTCTCCATACCCTTGACCACCCGACCCGTCAAATTTTGAAGTTTTTGTATTAGTTTCATAAGGGCATTGCTTGTTGAACACCCCCTACATAGAGGTAAAGAATGAAATTTGATACCAACGATTGTACTACTATTAGGCAGGTTTCTAGTTCGAATATAATTCGAGACAATTGAAATAAATAACGGTCCCCATAACTGCTCTGGGCATTTCATCAATGTTTTTCGATTTTTTACGAATTGCATAGGTTTCATGAGAGCCCTATTCAAATTATTTGGCTGTTATCCCGATTGCGGATAGATATTGCGTGAAGCTAAGGTATAAACATTGCCTTTTACTTGTGTTTACTACAAACCCATTTATTTGAGAATACATCTTCATTCTATATAGGTAGTAGGTTGGTCAGGGCACCAGCCGCCAGTTGAGATACAACCACTAGAGAGTTATTGGATCCTTTGACTGACCAGAGAGTAATGCATTGGATCCCTCTCTCTGGTTACGAAATATTTCTTTTTTTTTTCCTACACATACACAGAAGAGTCTGGCCTATGCTTTACTTATTATCGTTTTTCCTCATACACCTGACATCAATGAGATACTAAACACTTCTTCACCTAAGGGGTTAATTACTGTACTGCAATTGTTCAGTGTACTTTCCTCTTGGTAAGGGTAGAAGAGACTCTTCAGCTATGGTAAGCAGCTCTCCTAGGAGAAGGACACTCCTAAATTAAACGATTGTTCTCTAGTCTTGGGTAGTGCCATAGCCTCTGTACCATGGTCTTTCACTGTCGTGGGTTGGAGTTCTCTTGCTTAAAGGTACACTTGGGCACACTTTTCTATCGTATTATTTTCTTTTTCTTCCGTTTGTTTTCTTTTGAAAAGGTGTGTTGGGCAGGCTTAATAGAAGGGCCATGGATGCCTGGTGGTTTATAATGAGGTTGTCTTTTCCTTTTCTGATTCTTTTTCTTTTCAAAACCATCCTTACTGTCCTCCCTTCTGTTGAAGTGGCTATCCTGGAGGGTATTTAGCCTTGCATGGTGTATCTGCTCCTCCATGTTAACCAGTTTTTCCTACTTTACTATAGTCTATGGGTATCATCAATCCCTCTATTTATAATTTTGTACATATCGTTTTTGTTATAATTCTTGTTAATCTAGTTTTTAAGTATGATATCTCTTTTTTATTTCTTTTAATTCTTATGCTGTCTGGGACATTGAGCGAAATCCGGGACCAGTACGTCCTAGATTTTGTCAATATTGTCTTATGTATTGCAATATTCGTGGTCTTCTTGCAAATTTTCAAGACCTTACAGTTGCGTCTAAGCAGTATGATATTCTTTTGTGCTCAGAAACTTTGGTTTCTAATATGAGATACTTATCTGAGCTCCTTATAACTGGTTTTAAGAAGCCAAAGATGTTGAAACGTGATGCCATCCCTAGGGCCAGGGGAATGGCGGTGTGTATTAAGACTGAGTACGATGCTTCTCATAAGTCCTGCTATCAATGTGGATGTCATGAGATTCAGGTAATAAAAGTTTGTGGCAGGCATAACGACTTTTATTGGTGTTCGATCTACTCGAATACAGACATGGATGATTCTATCTTCGATTGTCTTCTTACCATTATGGCTAAGATGCAAGAAAATTATAGATAGGCTCACCATAGGGAGTGGGTAAGTTCTATCTCTCCTACCGATCGCCATGGCTTAAGCGCTTTAGAATTTACCTCTGAATCAGGCTGTGAGCAAATCATAAATGAAGCTACTCACATGTCTGGTAATTGCTTGGACCTCGTAAACACTGACTCCCCTGGCGTTATAACTAGTAAGGTTGGTTCTCCAGTCGGGACATCTGATCATGCCTTGATTTCATTATTAATGGAGATTGAGCAGCCTGTCCCTGATGTATCATACTCATGTAAATTTATATGAAATTCCAAGCAGTTCTTTTGTGCTTGAATTGGTCACAATTATATAGTATTGTAGATCCTGTTGTCCCTTTGAATGTGAATCTTGTCAACATAATTGATAGGCATATCCCTTCTCGTGTGATAAGTTACAGAGTGAAGGACAAACCGTGGTTCAATGATGATTATAGACGTGCTTATTTGGAGAAGCAAGAGGCCTATCATCTTGACCCAGCTGGCTCAGTCACTCACTGTCCAAAGGAAAAGGCAACCCTTTTGGCTGTTGTTTTTGACAGTAAACAGAGTAATGATAAGCTTGAACTTCCTCATTCCTTGTTTCGTGAGCTAAACTAATTAGTTTAGCTTTTCGATATCGTGAAATTAAAGCTCTGTTGATGGACCTCGATGCTTATGGAGGTGTAGACCCAAATGGTATTTTTCCATTGTTTTTTTATAAAGACAGCAGATTTCTTAGCTGCAAAGTTATCTGTTATTTTGCACAATTAGCAAGAAGACAAGCTCTTAAAACTTGTTGGAGAATTGGTAATGTTACTTCTCTATGTAAATGTGTTTGTGGTAGCTGAAGTCCCACTGATTACCGCCAAATTTCCCTAACTCCCATATTATCTAGTCTGTTAAGGTCTTCTGGCAAAACGTCTTGATAGGTTTACTGAAGGTAATTATCTATTCCCTAGTTTGTAATTTGGTTTTCGTAAAGGCCTTGGAGCATGTGATGCCCACCTTACAATCTTCAATACTGTACAGAAATCCCTTGATTGTGGTCAGGAAGTTCGTATAATTGGCCTTGATTTTTGTACTGTCTTTGACCGTGTTAATCATGAAGCCATTGTTTTCAAACACAAACAGTTGGGAGTGGGTGGATCGTTTCTTACAATTATTATTTATTTCTTAAGTAATAGATCTCAAAGATTTGTTGTTATTGGGCACCATAGTGATTGTAGGAATGAGATATCTGGTGTTCCATAGGGTAGTGTTCTTGGCCCATTACTTCTCATACTATATGCACATGACATGTGGTTTGGCCTAGAAAACAAGCTTGTTGCATACGCAGATGATGCTACTCTCTTTGCATCAATTCCATCCCCTTAATGTAGATCTGGGGTTGGTGAATCCCTTAATAGAGATTTAGCTAAACTTAGTGTATGGTGCAAATTATGCAGTATGAAGTTGAATCCTAACAGAACTCATAGTATGATTGTAAGTTGGTCAAGGACAGTGGCTCCTCAACATCTAGATCTCATTATTGATAATGTTTCTGTAAATTTGTATGACTCTTTTAAAATTTTAGGTGTGATTGTCGACAGCAAATTTACTTTTGAGAAACACATTAGGTCTATGTCTTCTTCAATTGCACCAAAAATTGGCTTATTGAGAAAGAGTTTTAAGATTTTTGGTGATCAATCTATTTTAAAGAAGTGTTCAAATGTTTCATTCTACCTTGTTTTGAGTATTGTTCTCCTGCTAGTCTTCAGCTGGTGATTCTCATCCTAATTTGTTGGACAGAAACTTACGGTCTATTTAATTTTTTATTCCTGCTCTAGATATTAATATTTGGCACCGTCGTTCAATTAGTTCTTTATGCATGTTGCATAAGATTTTTTATACCTCTGACCAGCCTTTACATCCAGATCTCCCTGGACAGTTTTATCCTGTTCGTAATACTAAGCAGGTAGTTAATTCTAATAGCCAGGCCTTCTCCATCATGAGGCTCAATACTACACAGTATTCTAGAAGTTTCATTCCAGCTGTTACTAAGTTGTGGAATGATCTTCCTAATCAAGTAGTTGAATCAAAAGAACTTCAAAAGTTCAAAGAAGGAGCAAATGATTTGATGTTGACCAGGCTGACAAGTCTTTTTATAGTTTATATGACATATCTCTTTTTGACGTTGTTAATAGCTTATATATGACATATCTATTTTGACATAGTTACTGTTTTTAGAATGATTTAATGTTAATTTGTTCTCATAATTGATTAATTCCTTATTTCCTTTCCTCACTGGGCTATTTTTCCCTGTTGGAGCCCTTGGGCCTATAGAATCTCTCTTTTCCTACTAGGGTTGTTGCTTGGATAGTAATAATGATAATAATAATATAAAAATCTCCTCAGCTTTGCTGACTAAATTTTCCAAGTTATCGATATAACCATCAATAATTACATGAGTGTCATCAGCATATTGAATGATGAAACAGTCACTCAAATGTAATCAAGTAATTTATATAGGTGTTGAATAAAATTGGTCCTAGGATTTACCTTTGAAGTTCGCCAGATCCTACGTTATTTTCAGGGTTGAGACAACATTTCGTGTCTAGCAGATTGTTGTGGACTAAGTCAACAGCCTGTGAATCGGGTTGGATCGATATGAAGTGTCTGACATTTATCGAGCAAAATTTCATGGTTCTCAGTATCAAAACCTTTCGTCAGATCGGTAAGCAGAAAGAGGGAAATTGTTTTCGTGTGTTTGTTAACTTAGATCTTATTTGACATCTTTAATAATGCTGTCTGAGTTTATAGTTTTGGTTGAAAGCCGTTTTGAATCTTAGAAATGAAGTGGATGCTTTCTAAGTATTCAGTTAACTGATTTTCTACCTTTTTTGATATCTTATATAATACCGAGAGTAAAGAAAGGGGCTCTAAAGGCCCTGTCACACCTTGACGATTTAGCCAGCGTATGCCGACGTATGAAAAATTTGGCAAATACGCTGGCGTACGTCGAATAAGTTATGGGTAAGTTTTGTATACGTTAACAGTACGCTGAAGCACGTTGGTATACGTCGAAGTACGTCGAGGTCGTCGAAAAATTTTGTGCATGCTCAAAATTTCTCAACGTATGTCAGCGTATGGCTATACGTCCCGTATACGCAGGCCATAAGTAATAGGTAAGTTATGCGATCGTTGACACACGTTCAAACACGTTCACGTCCACGCCCACGGCCACGGCCAGGAGATTTCTTGGCAGCGTTCCTCGCACTTTTCTTTGGCATGACGCTGATGTTGGTACTGCAATGTCTAGTGCAGTTATGATTTGAAACGTCGAGCGGCAGCCTTTTTATAGACTACGACACGTGATCGTCGGCAATACGCTGCTGCACGCTATGCATAAGTTAGACTATCGTTGGGCATAAGTTGTGTACGCGGGCAACACGCTAGGCATTCGTTGGAATAAGTTATCTATAAGTTATCGAAACGTTCTATATAATTTACTGATACATCATGTATACGTCCAACTCGTTATGAATACGCTATGTATACGCCCAAAATTGAAAAAAATTCGATAATTCAGCGTATGCCAGCGTTTTACGGAAATTCTGATACGTCGGCATACGCTGGCTGAATCGTCAAGGTGTGAAAGGGCCATAATAAAAAATGTCATCAATATTTCCGCTTCTGAAAAAAGGAACATTATTCGGATTTTTCGAATTTTCAGAGTTGGAATTAGTTACAATGGAAGTATTGATAATGATAATAACGTAAAATAAAATCCTATATCGAGTATCCTTTGACTTTATGAAAGAACTAATGAGTAGTATGACAGTATCTCAGTTAGGTGATAGTTGAAAAGAATGTATCTGATTATTTGTGAATGCATTCACTAATAACTAACCAGTTCTTCATTCGTTTTATCATATGTCTTTCTTCCTACATTGTCAAAATAGTCATTAAATTTCTCTGCCTTGTCAGTTAAATCATCACTGCCTATTTGAGATTCTGTGTTACCATTATTTGGCAGAATTTAACGTACTCTTTTCCAGGAAGTACGTCAGTAATTCATATTACTGTTCATTTCGGTCCTCTCTTGAATTTTCATAGTATAGTCCATTAAAATTTTACCTTATTTTTTCTTTCTCTTAAAAATTATTTATAATTTTTTTTATTATTCCTATCTTTCTTGATATCGTTTTGTTCAATGTTATTTACTATCCAGGGTATAGGGGGGTTGGTGATTACTTTCGTTAGTATTGGAGCACATTTATCAATATATTTGGTTAAAACATTTGTAAAAATGTGTTCTTGAGAAATTAAATTATCAGTGTTTAAAATACCATTCAAAGTGGGTATTTCTTTTAAAACCAAATAACTGATACTATATTGAGTATAATTCTTGAATCATCGGAATATATATA
>NC_090747.1:45712852-45715352 GCF_036898095.1 Palaemon carinicauda | reverse complement strand
CAAGTACACCCAATTTTTTTCTAGAAATATAGGTACTTTCATGGTTAATTATGTTGAATGTTATGGAGATTTCTCCTCTACAATCTATTGATACATTCAATGCATGGTCGCTAAAATTATTAATGATGCACAATGATATTAAACATTTTGTTTGAACATTGCTTGAAATATACATAGGTAATGTTGGTAATCCTGTGTAAAACGAAAATTTAAAATTGCCTCGTTTCTATAGTTTGAAGTAATTACTATACTTTAAAATAATTATTATCACTTTATTATGTTCTTGTAATCGTTATAAATATCATTGATTTGATATCTCTGCATCATATGTTAACTTTATTTTGCTTGATAGAGCTTCCAGTGTAGAAAATGGTATATTTTGTGCTACTTGTTGTAGTTGTCACTAAGTGAAGTTCGACCGAAATCCTCTGTAAGTGATAGCTTCACTTTTCCGCTTGCTTTACAAATACAGATATAGAGTCCTTTCAATACACGTCATCAAACTTCCGGTCCGCCATCTTGGAGGACAAACAAAGATAGCTATGGTTGAACTGTTGAATATTTAGCCATTTCATCACATTCACATTCACACAATGCCCAGTTTTTGTGCTATTGCTGGCTGTGGGAATCGAGGACGAAGAGATGACAAGAGTTTCTACCGCATACCGGCAGTTATTCAGAATCAGGACAAAGATACAGAGGAATTATCCAAGGGCAGACGTGACTTGTGGTTGACCAGAATATCACGGGCTGATCTACGTGAATCCTCACTACCCTACGCACGTATTTGTTCTGATCATTTCATATCAGGTCAGTCTCGGCTAGGCCCTAAAAGTATCATTATTCCTGTGTAAACATGCTATATCCGATCGCATGGGTGACTTCACAAGTATCATCGTCAGTTCAGTGTGTAGTGTGTGTGAGGGAGGGGGCATCTCAATTTTTAAACATCAAAGGGGCATCTCAGATTTTCAAAACAAAAATTAAAAGCGCCCATATTGGCTATATTAACAAAGGCTACTTACCTAGGTCTCTATTTCGTCAAGGTGCTCATGCCTATATATAATTAAGTGTATATTTATATTTATTTTAATTTGTGTATTATATTTTGCAGACATACAGGCCTATGTGATGAATAAACATTGATTATAAATAATAATAATATCTGAAAGCTGGTTTAACCCGAAGGGGTCTTCAGCTTATACGTGAAACATTGAAAAAATAATTAAACTTGCCCATTTAATTGCAAGGAGGCAAAACGATCATCCAAGAGCATTACAAAAGAGTTTGTCCATCATGTGTTTATATGTATATAAGAAATTATAGCATTTGTAACCAAACACAAACACAATGGTTAGGCATGAACTGATAAAGATTTGTCATTATAATGCAAAACTTTTACATAAATTTTGACAATCAAAAATTATGATACACAAGGTTAGGCTAAATGATCAATATTAGCTTTATAATTATAAACACTCTCTTCATTGGCCCAGTGTTTATCTAATTTTGGACTTAAAAGCATTAAAGGGAAAAACAACGAATTCTGGAAGCAGATTATTCAATGGAAATGTATGCCCACTCATGTTCTGGGTTGGCCGACACTACCAAGTAGTTCAGCATATGAATGTATGAAATACTGGGAAAATCCTCAATATTTTGACTGAATGAATTCTGCATCTGGTATGGATCTAGGCCATCAATTAGATCGAGTTTCTGCTTGTAAAAACGCTTATCATCACCCGACAATTGTCTGAAAAAGTCGTTCTCATTGTCCATATTCGCTGTAGCAGCTGCCATGTTTTCGCTTTGTATGTCCCTCCAGCATAGCCGCCGGCGATTCCCAGTGACGTCATTGAAAGGACTCTATAGAGAGCTATGGATAAGATGTAAAGTTTTGTTGTGATTAATAGCAGCAGAAGTGAAAATATGGGAAACTAGAGGAATTCGATATTACTCTTAACGAATAAACACTTTATGGCATACTTCAAAGGGTAAAATAAGAAAGATTCATTATGAAACGAACAAGAGAAATCAAGATATATGACTTTTATTTCGAAGGTTATAGATAAAATTCATGAATTACTGTATATTTCCATTTACTCGTGAATAGTAATTAATTATAATGACAATTATACAAAGCAGAAACTAGAGGTAAAATATTGAAGAATTGAGGAAAGTAAGCACCTCCACCTTAACCAATCTAAGTTTATAATTCTGGAAACGATGCAGTCTCACACCTAAGATGCCATAACAGAAAGCTCTTTAACCGCTTTGCATTCGGAAGGGGGAAGCTTAGCAAGCTTCTAAAAGCAGGCGGTTTGCTTCCACGCAAATCTCAACCTCGTTCCAGAACTGCGTATTTCCAATCTGTGGCTGCCTTTGGGAAACGTAAGCTGGACAAATTCGTTGTATGTGATTTCACCTGCAGAGTTCAGACCACTAGAATATATATTGCCAGTTTCTGTGTTGTTTATTTAATTTGATCAATGCATCCAAG
>NC_090747.1:45667852-45685352 GCF_036898095.1 Palaemon carinicauda | reverse complement strand
TTTCCTCAATTCTTCCAACACTCAACCCCTGCTCTGGAAGAATATGTCCGAGAACTCTTAGACAAAAGAGTAATTCGGAAGATTAAGTCCATCAAATTTCAAGGAAGGCTTTTTTGTGTTCCAATTAATCGTCACCTCTCCCCCTACCTAGGCTTCAAGTTACATTTATAACTTTACGCCTTCAGAACCATACCTTTCAGGCTAAACATAGTCCCAAGGAATTTCACGAAGCTCGCGAACGCAGCCTTCCATCAATTATGCCTAAAAGAGGTACAAGTAGTAGCCTACTTGGACGACTGGTTGGTGTGGGCAGCATCCAGGACAGAATGCATGTAAGCTTATAGATAGTGACCCAGTTCCTGGAACATCTGTGATTTAAGATCAACATAAAAAAAGTCTCGTCTTTCTCCAGCTCAAAAATTTCGGTGGTTGGGTATCCACTGGAATTTGGAGTCACATCGACTTTCCATTCCTAGTAAGAAGAGGAAAGAAATAGCAGGATCTGTTAAGAGACCATTGAAATCCAAGCGGATATCAAGACGGGAACAGGAGAGAGTGCTGGGCTCTCTACAGTTTGCTTCGATAACAGATCTAGTGCTGAGAGCATAGCTTAAGGATGCAACAGAAGTCTGGAGAAAATACTCATCAAACGCGCGAAGAAATGGCACCTGTCAGCAGTTCACATTCAAGGGTTCCGCAATGTGACAGCAGACGCTCTATCTAGTTTTACACCTATAGAGTCAGAATGGTCCCTTGACGCAGGATCGTTCTCCTTCATCCCGAGTCAAGTCCCAGAGCTGCAGATAGACCTCTTTGCGACGAAAGACAACAAGAAAATAGTTTGTTATCTGTCCCCTTACGAGGATCCGTTTGTTGAGGCAGTGGACGCTATGTCCCTGGACTGGACCCGATGGTCCAGTATCTATCTGTTCCCTCCGCACACCTCCTTTTGAAGGTCCTCGATATGCTGAGATCCTTCAAAGGGAAAGCTGCAATAGTGGCCCACAAGTGGCCAAATAGCGTGTAGTTCCCTCTGGCATTGGAACTACGATTAAAATTCGTACCGCTACCGGATCCATCCCTCTCTCAGCGAGTACAGAAGTCGACTGTCTTCGCTCCATCACAGAAAACATGCAAACCTACATCTCATTATTGTCTCTCCTTAACGATGAGAAAAAAATTCGGTGTTTAAAAGTCGGTTTAGACTTTTGGAGGAAACCAGAAGACATTATGAGGCTTCAGGGAAGAAATAGCTATCCTTTGTCAAGGCGAAGGAACCGAAAGAAATCCCGACAGATTCCTATTTATCATTCTTCATTCACCTTCAGGAGCAAGGTTTAGCAGCCTACACACTTCTAATGTTCAAGCCTGCTTTGACAAGTCAGATACCATATGACTTACAGGTCGACCTTTCTAACGACGTTCTTAATGAAGTAGCCCATCAGCTCTTTCATTACCATTTGCTTGGTCATTAGATATGATTCCTCATTGTGTATAAATAATGAACAATGAGGAATATGCTTAGAAGGTTTTGAATTTAAGTCATATTTCTGTTTGTACTCGCCTTGGGGGCCAGAATTAGTGAATAGCGGCTCTCTCTAGAGAGGAAGGCCACGTCCAGTTCTTGGAGGGAGAACTGAATCTATTTCCAGACCCAACGTTTCTTACCAGGAACAATCTACCCACCAACAGGTGGGGTCCTTAGAGAATCTGCCCTCTGGAGGAAGATGCATCTCTATGTCCAGTGGAGTGCCTAAGGTCTATCTTTATAGAACTTCAGACTTTATGAGAGGACAGCTGTTCAAAAGAGAAACTCTGGGTTCAAAGTTATCTATAACAAAGGGCGAAACTCACCCGTGTTATTCGCAGAACGGATCCAGACAGTACACCCGTTAGTCATGATCCGAGGAAAGTTGCCTCTTCCATAAAATTTCTTTAATTATATGGACTTTGAACATCCTTGTTTGCACACCGGCTGGTAGTCATCTAAGGCGTTCTTTATGCACTATGCGAAGCAAGTGGAGCAACATATGAGATCTGTGGTAGCAGCAGGTAGAATTCTTTAACCTTCTGTTTTAAGTCTGCTAGGAGCAGTGTAATTGATTTGGGACGATTAATTAAGAGGGGTGCGCGTGTAGTCACTGTATGTTACTACACGATGAGCGATAGGCCACGAAAGTGTCCTTACAAACTGTTTCATTGACGTCGGTAATCTATAGCATAATACGGACACTTGTGCCAAGCGTTTTTTATGCTAGTGTATGTAAACAGTATACAGACTATATCATTATTATTAATAATTCTATCGAAGTGGAAAATCTGTTTCCTAGTAGATGAAACAATATTTTCTGTTGACTGTTTTTCTTTATGCTTTTACGCATATCATCCACATTTTATAAATTTTATAAATGTGATCTGATATGTTCGTTTATTAAATTTTAATATACTAGTTCCTAGTGAACCTTGCGTCTTTTTCGCCCACACTCATTTTATTAGAAATGTACTGAGCATTAAAATTAAAATATGGATATTTTTATCTTGGTATGTCTTTCGAGACTGTTCCCTGATTCAAGCAAAAGTCCACTCACTCTAACCCTTCCTTGGAAGGGTTGACGTGGTACCCTAACAGGTTGGTGGCAAAAAGGCAAAATTTGTTTCTATGCGGATACAACCATTATCCAATAGTTATTAAGACTAGTCACTTTGGGGAAGGTGTCACAAATTCAATCTGACTTTGGCGACTCTTATACAAACTTTGCTTTATAATGTATAAGGAGAGACCACTATACAAGCTTGTCATTTTGCAATCCATAAGTTTTTATGTACTCCTCGAGACTTTTCCAGAGTCTAGTATGACTCATCCCTGTAGGGGGCAAGAAGCACTAACATAGTTCATGCTTAGATGAAATGATGTATGACGGCAACATCATAGGTTTCTAGGTCTAGACGGACCAGGAAAATACTTTCATGAGAGTACGGCACTGATTGGGAATCCACAGATACAGTAATGCTCTGGTAAACTTCCATCAGGACGACATGGCCTGAGCCCAAAAAACGGATTTTTAGCAAAGCGAAAAATCTATTTTTGGGTGAGGTAGCCATGTCGTCCTGATGGACTCGCCCTTCCTTTTATTGTAAAAGGGCTTATTGACCCCTCCCTATAATACAGTATCTGTACCACATCGTATATCGCTACAAGGAATAAAGAGGACGCTACCGCCTTCATCAGATACACACTAGAAACGGAATAGAAGAGATGCCTTATGAGCGGCTCTCTTTTCATTCTCGTTTCGGATTCTTGTCACTATATCCCCCTCGAAGCGTTAATACTGTTCGAGGCGAAAATAGCTATGTGACGTGCCAAGAATACGTCCTCTGATATTATGCGATATCCCTATGAGATTATTTAGGGACATTCGTTTCAGGAGTAAGAATTCTGGATACCTTAGGGTAAAATTCTCTGGGAATATCACTGTAGTCAAATATACCCTAGAAAGCTACCTAATCGGAACTTCCATCCGTACGACATGGCTACCTCACCCAAAAATAGATTTTTTGCTTCGCTCAAAATCCGTTATATATATATATATATATATATATATATATATATATATATATATATATATATATATATATATATATATATATATATATATATATATATATATACATAGAGTACACACATACACACACATACACACACACACACACACATATATATATATATATATATATATATATATATATATATATATATATACATATATATATATATATATATATATATATATATATATATATATATATATATATATATATATATATATATATATATATATATATATATATATATATATATATATATATATATATATATATATATATATATATATATATATAATTCCATCGTCATCTACAAACACTACGCTATATCAGTGGACATTCTCGATATTGGTTAATATTATATGCTTTTGGACTTGCTAAAAATAGTTAAACATAATATTATTCAGTTTCAATCCAGTAAGGTAGTTTAGTCCATCAGATTTTATGAATTTTAGGTCCATATGATGTAGAAGATTAATATTGCCAGAACTAATTACTGTGAATTTTATTTTAACATAGTTTAGGTTGAAATATTAGAGAGAGAGAGAGAGAGAGAGAGAGAGAGAGAGAGAGAGAGAGAGAGAGAGAGAGAGAGAGAGAGAGAGAATATATGACGTTTGAAAGTCAAATACCACCATCGAACTCAATATAAAGCTAATTTTGCCGTGTCGATTAAGTAGGTATCAACGACATTTTAAGTCCTGAGCAAATCACAATTGCTTTGGGAACGATTCTTTAATATTTTGATAATGCTATTTATCGGTAAATAATTTCCACATTCTGTTGATGAAATATTTTGACATAATGAAACAGAAAGGCCACATATGCAAATTACAAGACAAATATAATCACTCATTTCCCTACATTGAAGGTCGAATGCCTGTTGCGCCCTTTCCAGTACAATTTATCAAAGGCACCCACCTCCACCAGAACTCTTCTCTATATATTTTCCTTCAACTTATCTCGCCAGGTTTTCTCTCCCCACCATCCATCTGCAACATGTGTCCATACCATCTCAGTCTTGACACTCCTATCATCTCTGTAATCTTTACTACCACTGTCATTCTTCTTATTTCACTATTTTCTGATCTTTAAATAACTGATATTTCCATTATCCACCTCATCATTCTCATCTCTGTTCTTTCAAGCTTTGTTTCCTCTTTTAGTCTTAACACCCAAGTTCCTGATCCAAAAACTAACAGAGGTGTAATTACTATTATAGTGGCAGTATCTCAACGGGTGGCTTGTGCCCAGGCCAGCCTACTATCTTCAATAAAACATTTGGCTTATAAGGTCAGCGGTAGTAAGGAAATGCAGGGCTTCTTAATTTTCATTTATGTCTCATCATTGAAAATAAACAACTTCTCGCTCGTTTTTCACTCAAATCTTACGATAAATTTCTGCTTTCATACATTTGGATGTTCTCACAGAGCAGATATTTTATATATATGTTCATTTTATTTTTAAATATCTTTTGCTCTTACTTACTGGTATCTGAATATACAAGTAAGTGAAAATCAGTTGAATGTCATGTTGAAGTTTGTTCCTTATATAATATACCAATATATTGATGAAGATGAACTTACCGGAAGTTCCATATGAAGGAGATATATTTTCTACTTATGCTGTAGTTTATTTCTTCTTTTCGAATTCTTTCAAACATACTTCACGGTCTGTTCTTCACGCAAGCCACGTAATCTTTTTCTACCGAAATTAATTTAGTGTCAAATGACATAATATTTTTCATTCTATTTCAGATTTCAAACACAAAATTTACTTTAGAATTATATCAGTTTAGTCTCCCACTTGTTAATATTTTTCCAAGATTACATGTATTATTTACCTTTACCCTTTCGGATGAAGACAAGATTTTAAAATTTTACTGCATCAAAGGTATTATAAGAGATCATTAAAAAAAGAAATCCAAAGGGAATGCTCCATAAAATCTGTTTTATTTATCATATTCTCAAATGGTACTAAGTGTCTTCGTTTGTAAGTTTTTTTTTTTTTTTTGACAGTTATATATAGGGATTATTTTTTATTTATTTATTTTTGTATTTTAGCAAGATGCTGATAAAACATCTACGAAAAGGTTGCCTTATCAATCATAAGTGCAAATAATATTTCTGTGCAAATAATTTTAATTACCAAATAAGTTCGTTACCTTCTAATAATGCCCTTCCTTCCCAATGCCTTTATCATGAGAGAGGTTTTTTCTTTCTTTCTTTTTTTTCTCGATCAAAGCTTCTGTTAGATGAGCAAATGAACTAAGATTCTTCAGTTTTCGTTCTAGGAGTCGATTATTATTTCTAAATTTTCTTTCATGAATAAACATCTCAAAGACTGTTTTCTATTTCATGTTCTTTCATAAATTGGTTTATAACTAAAAGTTTTAGTAACTATTTATATTTCTTTATTATCTGACTAGCAATATTATTTGAAAAGTAGTTTTAATTTTTTTTACATATGTTTAATCTAAATTATTGTTAATTTATTTTCCTATATTTTAGGTACAATATTTTAAACAATACTAATCCTGTGTATTTTAGGTTATATATTTGATATTAATTTTACAGGTCGGTTTGTATGTCAATGCATATGTGTAGAGAGAGAGAGAGAGAGAGAGAGAGAGAGAGAGAGAGAGAGAGAGAGAGAGAGAGAGAGAGAGGGGGGGGGGAGAATAAGTATTCAGATTTTATTAGGTAACTTGTTGCTCTTTTGAGTTCGATTAGCTTTGGAATTAATAATATAGCGAAAGATCTAGCCAGTAACTCAAACCACAAAGCTATTGGTTTCATGTATTTGCAATTTAAATAGAAACCTCCTCACCTACGTCAAAGTGATATTTCATATGTTGAAGAATAGCAAATTATGTAAACACGAATCATACAGTAATTTGATGAAACGTATCAACTAAAAACATTGCTGCTATACAGTAAGTTATGTCAAATCTGCAAGATGCTGATAGATTTTTGTGTGGAAAGTATCACATCTATTGTTGAGGTAGTACTAAAGATTATATATTTCCACAACGAAATACCGTAAACAGATTACATTAAAAAAAAAAGAGGATGAATTGAAAAAAGAAGATAAATGAATGTATAATAGTCAACCACTTGGCAAAGCCTACAACTATTTTTAGTTCCGCCAATGACCCAGCCTAATGCACATGGTGAAAGGTAATGTGTTTATAACATTAATATAAAAAAGCTTGGTTCTGACTACCCACCATAACAGATTACACCAGACAGTAATTGTTATCGGGAGGTGTCGCTTGAGAGACCCAGAAACAGACTGGGTCGTCACTAATTTCGACCACGTTCCTGATCTGTGTATTTGGATTATGAGTCCACACGTCTGCACCATAATCTGGACGACGTGTTCGTATTTGGCTTCCACTGCGGTGTTGAGGCTGCACGAATGTAAATGGCTTATTTCTGATGTGACTGTTTAAACCATTAAATGTTCCCGCCATATCAAGGGGAGAAGAGTTTTGGGTTTTGGCTAAATCTGATCTGAACACGATAGAATTTATACCTGCTTAATGAGTGATTCATTAAAAATTAACAAAAATTATTATCCAATTGCTGACTTTGTCTCATCATTAATACTATGAACATTCCAGTATTTCAGAACGCAGCGTTATTTTAAAGCAGACAGAAATAGCGTGAGATAATCTTTCAACGTTTAACCGACAACGTTCTTCCATGAAGCTTTTCATGGTCCAGAATTATTAACGCTCCCAGATTCTTTCAACCTGTCAAATTCTTACATATCATACGTCCGCAAAAACGGTTGAAAATGAAGAGTGGTAAAAATTACATCTTTAGAAGAAATGTTCCAATCAAATGACGTATTTTCTATGATAAATATAATTTGTTATTTACAAAATCTACATTTCTGTGAAGGTTTGAAACATCGGAGGATATCGTATAGTCTGATGACTCAATTTTGGAAATGTATTTTACATATTACCAAATCTATCATTTTTCAAAGATATTTGAATTAAAGAATATAAGATTATTTTTTTAAAGAAAATATTAAGAATTTTTTGTATAACACCAAGTGAAACAAAATGTACTGTTAAGTATCTTTTTTTTTTTTATTTTTAAATAAAGATTTTTTTTTTTTATGTTAGATGAGATATTTCTGTGGTAATTCAGCTTTGGAGAAATATGTCTGTTTGAATATTAGTGGTTAATATCAATTAAGAGGCAACATAAAATGTCCTAGTCATTATATAAAGAGCGCTGGCTGTTTACAATTTCACTGGTTGCCGAAATGAAAAGGCAACATATCATAACTCAGTGAGATCAATATTAAATTTCTGGGGAATAACGCTATACCTGATGATCCCCATCCCACTTTCCCTATAACTTGAATAATCAAAATTGTATTTTTATTATAAAAATATATTAAACTTCAGATTAATACAACCTTTACAATGACACCAAGGACCCATATACTAAGCAAGATTAGACCATGCGTTCATGAACTCAACATTACGAATATTCACTCCACTTTAATACTCCTGTATGACCGCACAAGCAAATGCAAGGACGTCAACAAGGCGAGAAAGCAGCTCTTTGCAAAGACGAACTCTGTTCAGAACATCCCGCCAACCTACGCTGCTCTGGAGCAGCATGTGAAGAGATCTGCCCTTCAGGGTGGTCATGTCTGGGGCCAGGCATTGGTACCAACGCCCGTGCTCCCTCCACCAACAGACTGGGGCTGGCATCGGAGTGATGATGGGCTCTACACACCACTCTGGACCACACTCCCTGAGGCATCCAAGGCCTGCTATGAGCTGGTGTCTTGCGGATGCAAGAAAGGCTGCAAAAACCGCTGCAAGTGCAAGAACGCTTCACTGCAATGCACTGGTCTATGTTTCTGTGAAGGCGAATGCCAGTAGATTGGGACAGAAAACTTGCTAACCAACATTATGATCTGTAGACATTCATAATTCTGGTGACCAGATTTGAAAAGTTCGGAATCATAATTAACATAGTGTGGCAAAATCTACGTTATTGTATTACATGTATGTACTGCAGGATTACACAAGTACTGTGCCTAGAGACTGGGCTTTTGGTCGACTATATAACTACAATCTGACCATACTGTAAACTTCCCATACTCTGTGTATTATTTTGACTAGCAATTTTGCCAGCAATTTGAAATAAAAAAGCAACTTGAGCAATTAAAGTGTGTTCCTGAAATCAGGTACTGGTTATTAGAGGTATTATGTCATTGAGTATTGAAATCTTCATCAAATGTCCACTTTTTCCACAAAATGGCGGCCAGTTTGGGGGCCATTTTTGAGAAGATTCATCTAAATATCTGTTAAACATTTATTGATGTTAATTCTGATGTAAAAAAAGGGAATTTTGGCCCATCTAGCACCAAACTAACGACACATAATGAAGTCTATGTAATGACGCTAATGTTAAATGGCGGCCATTTTGAACAATGGCCGCCATATCTTCCTAAGGGCTAATCTTGAATGCCTCCATATCCAAAAATTTTTAGAATATATTAATCTACATGTGTGCCAATTTTGGTGCTTTTAGACCAATTTGAACAATTGGTCTGCTATGCCGCTGTACTATTATTACTTCCAAGCCATTCGTCGATTGAATTCTATTGTATTTTATATCACCATCACTAAATCTCACGGCATATTATTCATGTTTTTCTCTGCTTTTATAAATATCCTGTAAGTTTACTCATCGCAGACACAAGCCAAACACCAAACTTTAACATGAGATCTTTTGACGCTAGTGATGTGACATGCACACTATGAAGCAGAGTCAATACATGTATAAATCTGGCGTGTAGGACAACGTAGCGGTGGCAGCAGTAAGATCACAGTATAGCAGATACGTACAGGTACGGAACAAAACATCGGTCGTGTTCCATTGTGGAAGGGATTTTCAAATTTCACATAAATATGCGATATTTCTGATTATGTTCATTTGAACCCAAAGTAAGTTTTTGCGAAGTCTGATATAGATGATCATGATCATGATGATGATGAAACACACACACACACACACACACACACACACACACACACACACATATATATATATATATATATATATATATATATATATATATATATATATATATATATATATATATATATATATATACAGAGAGAGAGAGAGAGAGAGAGAGAGAGAGAGAGAGAGAGAGAGAGAGAGAGAGAGAGAGAGAGAGAGAGAGACTGTTTATTCCTAAATATTATAAAATATTATAAAAATGTGATAATGTTCTACTCTGTAAAAAGAATTACAATTGTGAGTACCCTATTTTATTTTATTTTTCCAAACAGTTAATGTAGAGAAATTAAGAAAGATCGATAGATCATTGAATAGTGACAATGCAGATTACTAAAAACTGCTCATCAAAAACAGACTTTGTGAAATATGGTTCTGTTGTTTAGTGTCGACAAATGCCAGTGTTAACTGTGTTAAAATAATTTTGAAATACAAAGAATCCGATAATGTCAGTCACTTATTCGTATTTTATTCAGTACGTCCTTGAAGCATAAATCATAACATAATAACTCTCAGATCTTTCAATGGTTGAAGAGAATCTACAAGTCAATTAAGTTTCACTCGAAGGAGATGATATATTCCTAATAAAAAGACCTCAATGTTTAAGGATTCCCTAAACGTTGATTTATTTTTATGAAGAACGAAGCGGGAGACAATTATTACAATTTAATTCATTTGAACCTGGGTGTTTGGACAATGCATTGATGGTAGAGACGCCGGGTGTGCACTAAGGCAAAAACAAAATTAGGTCACGATAATGTCGCCCTGTCTTAAGAAGCAGTGTTCTGGGCTTACCCATTATCGCAACAACATAAACTTAGGATAGCAATGAATTATATTGGCCGTCTCTCTCTCTCTCTCTCTCTCTCTCTCTCTCTCTCTCTCTCTCTCTCTCTCTCTCTCTCATACACAAACACGCTTCTTAAACCAAGATGTGTTATAGCTCTATTACCATCTTAGTCATATCAGAATGATAGTTTTTCCACAAATGAATAAAAATTTTCAAACTTCTCTCTCAATTCCAATTATGCCAATAAAGCAATCTCCCTCAAGATGGATAGGTGAATTTTCTTAAAAATATAATTATATCTAATTGCATAATCTATTGATAATTTTAGTAACAACCTTTTTCAGATATGTTTAAAATTGCATATAATCTTCACATCATATCAACCTATCAGGCATTTTAAAGGAATGTATAAAAGATCTCTGATTTACAATTTTCAAAATCCAAACGTTGTTATTCCAACGAATGATGATTCCTGCGAAAGAGGAAGAAAACGGTCTAACGACTATTCTTTTATTATTAGCTAATTTGGTCAAATATTTGGAATTTTGTCTAAAAGACCAATTCATCCAGATATTTAGTCTAAAACTGAATTGTCTAATGGACATATTACTCTAGTGTTGATTAATCTAAAATTAATATAAAAGCCAGTATAATAATATTAAAACCTAAATTGGAAACTTCTCTAACTATATAAAATAATCAAGTACTTGTTTCATAAATGTACATAAAAAAGTAACCTTAAATAAATAGAAATGTACTATACTTTGGGTTCAAAGTTTTACATTACGAACCAGAGCTTGTAGAAAATATAAAATATCATTATTGTTTCTCGTTCAAAACAGTTAAGATTCTCTCTTCACATTATATTTTTTTTTTCTTTTGTCCCTTTAGTTAAATTTTACACTCCTCGAATAATGCATTCAAATAGTCTTTCCACATTCTTATGCTGATTTTGCAGTTCGCTGATCAGTTGAAAATTCCAGCAAAAGCACAACATTGTAATATCTATAACTATCGATGCCAAAATTCGACTTTATTTTGAGTCCTTGGAATATCAAGTTCTATCCATTATTGTATTGGCCAAGGACAAGAGAGAGAAGGTCTGCTCCTTGGAGGTCTGCTCACTTCCCCCAAACCCTCCCCGTAGGCATAGATCTGTCTACCTGCTTCCTGCGTCACCAGGTGATTTACCATAAAAAGAAGGGGGGGGGGGGGGTGGCATTTGATGGTGAAAATTACTACTTAATCACCATAGTTGTTTAGTTCCTACCAAAAGTCACTAATAAGGATGCATTTTTTCTACTGAACTGAGTTTTGTAAATGGAAAGTTGTTTGCATATTCACTTATGTTATTTATCATCAATGTAAAGTGACGAACTATTTTCCTAAACAAAGGATATCAATGTAGCCCTAATTGTATGGGACTTTCGTATTTGAAGACTGCTTCTTTGTTATAATAATGGTATGTAATTTAGCCTCATTCATAATTAGTTAAGAAATTCGTGTTCCTATATCTTTTCGAGATTAAATTGTATACATGTCTTGAGCAAGTGGCCGTAAGTCTCGTATTTTGGTTTATATATGGCCTATCTATATTAAGGTTGTTATTGATCCGCATACATTTCATAATTTTCATTATCACTTATATGACATGATGATTTGCTGCACCCGTTAACTATGATGATGATGAAGTCATTTTGGTCGTCAGGGCAACAAACTGAATATCCTGGTGATATATGTTTATCATGAACTTCATGTCACCGCTTATGTGATCTAAGTATACTCGTTGCTTAATAATTTTAATAATTTTAATGAGCGTATAAAGACGGAAATGAATATGCTGTTTCACCTAAACACTTTGCAAACCTTAGATGTACGTCTCACATATTGCAATTGTTTTCCTCATTTCGTAATTCCTGTTTTTAGGGGAACTATTGAGAATTATTTTTTTTTCCTTTTTAATTTCCTGATGCTTATATTTGCCTCCATAAACGCAACAAACATGAGGCATTTTACACCGGTATATGATGGCAAATGTTAAAGTCTACCTTATTCACAAAAAGCTCTTGAAAGAAAACGGAAGTGTTATTATTTTCGTTACTGGGCTGTAGTCCGGTGATCACTGAAAGAGTAGACTCTGCCACTGAGGACTAGAGACGTCATCTCTTGCGTAGTTACCCCATGTGAGAAGCTTCTCCACCCAATTGAGTTGAACCTCTCTCTCTTGGGCTTGGTACTGGCCATAATGAAGGCGGATTATAAGAGGGAGATTGCATTTCCTAAGCTAGCAATTCTATCCGTATAGCTCTCCTAACATTATTTTCGTTGAAGCAATTGATAACATGAATCCCTTCTTCTGGAATAATGTCCTGAAGTTCTAGCCATGCAGCCTTGATTCCACTGGCAGGTGAGAATGCTAGTGTACCATATGTAGGATATTTCAAGATATTTCTTCATCAGTGCTACATAAGGCTCTTAGTAAACTCGCTATTGGCAACGTTATAGGACGAGTCGTTTTAGACCATATGGGGTTGTGGTGGCCTAGTAGTAGCATCCTCGACTTGTGATTGCTAGACTGGGGTTCGAGTGTTGCTTAAATTCGTTAATTCCTACTGTTGCTGCAACCTCACTATTCTTGTAAGCTAAGGATAAGTGGGGTTGGGGAGCCTATAGGTCTACCTGCTGAGTCATCAACTGCCATTACGTCCCAGCTTCGATTAAGAGGGGGCTTGGGTGTTGATCATATGTAAGGTGATCAGTCTCTAGGGCATTGTCCTGCTTGATAGGGCAACGTTACTGTTCCTTGCCTCTGCCATCCATTAGCGGCTTTTAGACCATTAGATAAGCATCAAACGAATCCTCGCTGGACCAATCGTCGTTTGACCTATTGTCCTTACAAAAAACTAATAAAGATTTTTAAACCCAGTTTTACGTGAGTCAGAAACAAGTGTCAATACATTTCTGGGAACAATGTTAAATCATTACTATTTTTATAAAGAATATAATTGAAACTCATATTCTGCTAAAAAGAAATGAGGAGTTACTTAATACTTAATTCAAGTCAGAGTGAGTATCTCAGATTTCCTGGATGCTGATACCTATATTGGCATCCAGTACCAGATAAACATAAAATAGTGGTTAGAAAATGACATTTTAATCACATAATTTATTTCATTAATACAGTGCACAGCATATTCCTATATTTTTAAATCTTAATGGTAATGTATATAATCAGTCCATGACGTACGATTTAGCACTTTTCGTGTATGAAGACCAGAAGGAAAAGCTCTATCCCAAACATTCGATGAGTGTAAAACCAATGTAGAAAATCAACATCATGACAGTGACTTGATATGATTTCGTGCATTAGAGAACAGCCAGTTATTATTGCTTTACATGAAACTATGATGATGACTATGTTATTCTGTGTGAAAGTTCGCAGGAAGATGTCTTATATAATATTAGCGGCATTTTTCGATTTATTTCAGAAGCAGGTCTACTGAAAGCTATTTAACTTTCATATAAATATTTTGGTTTTTTTATGGTTTCAGATAGAATTAGATTTTATAGTTTATTTATAACAAATGATATCGGCGTCAATGACCTGCGATATAAGGATGCCAGAAAACACAGAATCCTTCATTCATAGAAAATTCGCTTGCCATTCGGAAGGATTCCTAGTGTTGTAAACATGTAAACAGCAAAGCTCTAAGAAATGCAAATTTTAGTTTCTTTTGTTGATCCTCATATTCCATACCTTTAGATATATTTCCACTTATATTGGTTGCTGTGCCTAATACTTTTCTCTCTAAAGTTAAATTTTTACTCTGAAGACGTTTAAATATACTTTTGTCCTTTTTAAAGACTAGTATATAAAGTTCCCAATTTATCTTTCTTACATTTTGCAGCAAAAAAATTATCACCCTATTTAATAGTTATGGGTCCTTTGGCTGGCTATAGTACCTTGGACCCCTTCAGTGAAGGCTCAATTTTTTCCTTTACCCACGCTTACACCGAACAGCCTTTTCTTTTCTCATACACCTGACACCACTAAGATAATTGAAAAATTCTTTCTTCGTTCGAGGGTTTAATTATTTCACTGTAATTGTTCAGCGACTACTTTCCTTTTGGCAATAGTAAAAGAAATTTCAAGGAGAAGGACACTAAAACTAAACCTTTTGTTTTCTAGTCCTGCGTAGTGCGACAACTTCTGTACATTGGTCTTCCGAAGTCTTGGGTTAGAGTTTTCTTGCTTGAGGGTACGCTCCGATTCACTCTTCTATGTTTCATCATTTCCTTTTCTCAATAGGATATTTTTCCTGTCGGAGCGCTTGTGCTTATAGCGTCCTGCTTTCCAAAATAGCTTTAAGCCTGGCTAGTAATAATAAAATTATCTCTCTCTCTCTCTCTCTCTCTCTCTCTCTCTCTCTCTCTCTCTCTCTCTCTCTCTCTCGTTGTATAGCAATGTCGTCATGTATGCCACTTTCCTCATTAAATTACTGAATTGCCGATACACTTTCATGAGATTAAAGTTGAAATATCTGAAATTTATATGCTTGATTACATTCAAATAACGATCTTGAAATAAAAGTGTAATTTAATTTGGGACACTTTCGAGCGCAGTAGTTGGAAAGGTATTTTGTTCTTTGAGTAAAATCTTTTCTTTTTAAATGTTGATTTAAAAAACAAAAGGTTCCCCTAAATATTTTTTATATCATAGATTATATTTTTCATTTAAGATTGAAGTTCATAATTTATATTGATTCGTAAGGAAAAATAATATGTGTATATATATATATATATATATATATATATATATATATATATATATATATATATATATATATATATATATATATATCTATATATATCTATATATATATATATATATATATATATCTATATATATCTATATATATATATATATATATATATATATATATATATATATATATATATATATATATATATATATATATATATCTATATATATATATATATATATATATATATATATATAGATATATATATATATATATATATATATATCTATATATATATATCTATATATATATATATATGTATGTATATATATATATATATATATATATATATATATATATATATATATATATATATATATATATATATGTATATATATATATATATATATATATATATATATATATATATATATATATATATATATATATATATATATATATATATACATTAAAGTTAATACATAACAGAAAAGAGCAAAAATGGATTTTGAGAAAAACAGCGAAAACAATCATGATAATTCTAAAGCAATGTTATGATTTGGAGGTATTGAAACCAGACTTGAAAACTGCCTCAATGTATGTAAAAAAATGAAAGATATAGAACAAAATAACAAAAAAAACACATTACTCTGTTATATGTGAGCTTGAACAGGATAATATTTGAAAGGCAAAGAGAATTAATGATAAATATAAAATCAATCAATAAAGCAATCAATATTATGACAGGAACATAAATAGCGGTCATATATGGATACTGGAGAATAACTTGATTTTGTAAATGGATATAATATGGAGTTTATATGCTTAAATAGAATCCAGTAAATCGATTTCAATCATTTCATCTAGAATTCAACGGCAATAGTGCCAGTTGTCTCAAGTAGAATTATTATGGTATGTATATTTTTGGTCGCTCATAAAAGGCAGAGAGTGACCCTATATACACATAAAAAAACACCCAGGCCACCTCTCTATAAAGCAAGGACCATGGAGTCCCAGATAATGGTTTCTGATGAATCAGCAGATAGACTTATAGGCTTCCACAAAACCACCTATAACCAGCTTAAAATGATAGTGGGATTGCTGACACTAATTAAAATTATAAACCTTTAGCGGAGTTCGAACTCCTGTTCTGCAGAATACTAGGTAGGGACATTCCCAATAGGGTATCAGAGTCCTAAAGAGAAAATAGAAGCCAAAAGGACCTAAATAGTTCAAAGAAATATTCAGTGATTAGAATATGCTTTGAAGAATTCTTAATAACTCATATATTACTCCCAAAGGTCAAATGATAAACCTCACACCCCGACGCCCTCAATATGGATCCATGAAGAACGTCGTCCTTTTTTGTGTAGAAGTTATAATTTCCTTTGGCTGGAAGCAATTGTCTTTCTCTCAAATAATTGGCAATCAATCTCCCCTTCCTACATTGCACGTCAACAGGATTACCCAAATAGAGATTGAAGGAATGGTGGTGATGGGTTAAATCTGGTTTCAGATGTCTCGTCTTATTTTAAACTAGTTTAATGTTGATTAAACTTTGTAGTTAATCAGATCGGCATTCACTTACCATTTTTATTTTATTTTATAACTAACTGATACCTATTTCTTCTAGAATTATCCATTTCTTCGTGGCCAAGCGGTAGTCACTGTCTATACAAGCTTGCCGGACCAGGGTTCGATTCCCAGCCGGTCACAAGCTCTTGTCTTTGTGTGATTTCGCCTGCGGCTCTGATCCCGAGATCATTAAGAGAATCCAGACATTAGTGTATCAGAAATATATATGGCTTATGTGAATATGAAAAACACGTCTAAATGTGCAAAATTTATCATATATATATATATATATATATATATATATATATATATATATATATATATATATATATATATATATATATATATATATATATTGTGATGGCTGGCTTTGACCACCACACAAAACACTACACTTATCAAATAGTATTCACCATCATACGGTACAAAGTCCACCAAAGGTGGAATATTATCCAAACATCAATACGAGTGCAAAGTCAACTCAAGGGGACAAAGAAAATACCACAAAAATCTCATTAATATTAATACATAATATTTAGACAGAAATAACACCTGAACCACAATAATACAATAATAAATGATACACATTCAATCTTAACTCCCTGCAAAAGAAAACAATTACACAATTAAAGAAAGGTCATCAACACATGCATACTAAATGGAGAGAGGGTCCAGAAAGGAGAAGGCCAACGAAAAGTAAGAACATCCTA
>NC_090747.1:45657852-45662852 GCF_036898095.1 Palaemon carinicauda | reverse complement strand
TTCTTTTTTACATGAGAATTTTTTTTTTTTTTTTTATTTTCCTTCCTCTTTGATTATTCTTCCTTTTCTACTATAAATCTCTTTCCGCTTCGATATTCTGAATATGTTCAACTTTCAAAATGTATTTCTGTTAAAATTCGTGACATCATACAAATATTAATAAATGGAAAAGCGATGACGATAAGCAGAGAGGAAGTAGATTTCTTGAATATCAAAAAGACAACGCTCCGTAAGATTCTCCGATCAAAGTGAAATAGTTGTCTTAAAAGTATGATTGAATATAATTTCATATGAAAGATCTTTAAACACACACAAACAAACACATGCACACAAACACACACACACACGCATATATATATATATATATATATATATATATATATATATATATATATATATATATATATATATATATATATATACAGGTATATATATATATATATATATATATATATATATATATATATATATATATATTCATATATAAATATATATATATATATATATATATATATATATATATATATACTATATATATATATATATATATATATATATATATATATATATATATATATATATATATATATATATATATATATATACTATATATATACTATATATATATATATATATATATATATATATATTATATATATATATATATAAATATATATATATATATATATATATATATATATATATATACTGTATATATATATATATATATATATATATATATATATATATATATATATATATATATATATATATATATATATACAGTATATATAATATATATATATATATATATATATATATATATATATATATATATATATATATATATATATATATATATATATACATATAAATATATATACATATATATATATATATATATATATATATATATATATATATATATATATATATATATATATATATATATCTATATATATATACTATATATATATATATATATATATATATATATATATATATATATATATATATATATATATATATATTATATATATATATATATATATATATATATATATATATATATATATATATATATATATATATATATATATATTTATTTATTTGTTTATCTATATATATGTATATATATACATATATATATATATATATATATATATATATATATATATATATATATATATATACATATATATATATATATATATATATATATATATATATATATATATATATATATATATATATATATATATATATATATATATATATATATATATGAAGAAGGTCTCGGTAAAAAAGGAGACATTATATTTGCTTTCTATTTACAATTAAACTCACCATGGATTGCAAGTCATAGAAGACTCGAATGTCTCCATTCAAAGGAAAATTATATTTTCAAGTGGACGATAAAGCGATAATGATTTTGTATATATAATTATTTTTCTTTCACTGAACTCTTGTTTACTTTCCGGTCACTTTCTATATCCGAATGCTTTAAGAGAAAAGAAGGTCTGAGTGAAATATAGAATGTGACGGAAGAGTAATTTTCAAAAGAAGTTTTATATTAGTATAAAAAAGTGCCTCGTCTTATCAGGTTGTTGAGGTCTATTGGTAACGTGTCTCCCTGGTGATTTCCAGACTGGGGTCGACTCCCGCTCAAAGTCGTTAGTTCCATTAGTGTCTGCAGCCTCACTCTCCTTGTGAGCTACGGAGATGGGTTTTGGGGGACCGTTTAGGTCTACCTGATGAGTCATCAGCAGCCCTGGTCCTAGCTTGGGTGGAGAGAGGATTCGGCGATGGATATGTATATAACATTATACGGTCAGTCTTTATGGCACTGTCCTGCTTGCTAGGGCAGAGTCACTATCCCTTGCCTCTACCCTTCATGACCAGCCGCGAGAGAGAGAGAGAGAGAGAGAGAGAGAGAGAGAGAGAGAGAGAGAGAGAGAGAGAGAGAGAGAGAGAGAGTCAAAGTCAAAAGTCAAAAGTCAAAGTCAAAATCTTTATTTCCATTATTACAATGGTTATTCTTTTGTTAAAACAAAAAAACTATATATTAAAACAATAAGTTATATATGAGTTCCATTTCTAATGGATAGCTTTACATAAAAGATACATAATACTTAAAATATGAAATAGTATTACTTTAAAAACCTATACACACTGAGAGGGTGTAATTTGCTCTTTCAGATTAGAATTTTCAATAAATTAGTATCATTCATAAATTAAGGAAAATAGCGACTTCAATCAGATGAACATAAAATTTTATAAAATTAAAAACTCATAAAACATCGGTGATAAAAATAAAGAGAAAAAATAAATCCATCTTATTCACAGTCTTTGTTTAAAAGATAATCTTTAAGTTTCCTTTTAAAAACATTAGCACTTGAACAGTCCCTAAGATTTTGAGTAGCTTGTTTCAGGCTGATGGGCTCCTTATTACCATAGAGCGTGATCCGAAGTCAGTTCGGTATTTTTGACCATATAAGTTATTATTTTGCCTAGAGAGAGAGAGAGAGAGAGAGAGAGAGAGAGAGAGAGAGAGAGAGAGAGAGAGAGAGAGAGAGAGATTATAGAAAAATATGCAGAAGAGAAACCTGGACCTAAAAAGAGTAATTGAAAATAAATAATGGAAGTTTAACATTATGAACATATATTTAGTAATACATCACAAAAACTAACTCAAACAAACACTCATAAAAGGGAATCATATTTTCTGGGTACACTCCAGTAAAAGGGAAGGTTTAACCTATGGTATATATGCAAATTAATCCCCAATCACTCCATGGTTGTTATAATGGTTCAAATTATCCATGAGCGAGAATAGTGATTTAATAATTCCATTTTCTGCCTTTCACCCTAATTTAGAGATTCAATTTCGACCAATTTCCCGTTATGCGGAAATAACTACGAATCTGGGCCCTATTTTAGGATATACGAAATACAGTAAATTATTTTCATCATGATACTTTTTCATGTGATTTTATTATTCGTAGTAGTTGCCTAAAAATCTCTTCTATGGCTGTTGATCCAAAATACCAGAATGGAATCATTTCAAAATTCCTTTGACTTTTCGGAGCGAGAAACAAGTCTTTTGAATATGGAAAGTCTTGGAATACCATCTTCATTCGTTTCAGCTTTAATACTTTTATGGTTTAATCTGCAACATTTGCTATTTCCTTTTATATCTTTTATGAATTATTATTATTATTATTATTATTATTATTATTATTATTATTATTATTATTATTATTATTATTATTATTATTATTATTATTATTATTATTATTATTGTACATCGGAGCTTGGGTGCAGCCGCAGTTAGAAACGTTGAATGCCCGCACAGGATAAACCTACTTGTACTTAAAAATTAACTGAATAATAAGGACTAAATAATTAAAGAGGAATATTACGGAAATATACAAAAACTTAAGGGAAATATAAATGATAGAAAAAGAGATGAAATGTAAAGCTGATTCATGACACAAAACTAAATCCCAACAGACTTTAGACACCCTGAACAACTTTCATGTATTTACAGTGAATTCTTCATTTATTCTTTTTTATTTCTTAAGATTTGGATAGAATATTGACGTATGTCTACAAATTGAATTCAAATGGACTATAACTTCTAGGATGTTTGGAACTGTTGACCACCATACATGCAAGTAAAGGTTTTGAAAAGACTTACTAAATTATGTAAAAATCCTTTACTAACTTTGGAATTTTACTATTGGATGTTCTTAATACAATCTAAGACCACACTTATGATGTAACGATAATAATCTGATTAAGAATTGGTACCGAATATTTATATTAAGACCATCAAGAAAAATACTCAATATTTAAAGGAAATTCCAAGTGCAGGTCTGATGTAAACACCAAACAGGGAATAATGTTCGGAATGTCTTCTCATGATTGGAATGTCACAAAAAGAATCTTGTAAAGCTTCCCCGATATACCGATCTTTTGTCGATGGAAACAGAGATTAACCAGTCATGTTTCTAGATAATTAATCTAAATTGAAAAATGATGTCTATAATTTTCAATAACTTGTATTTTAGGGAAAACGTACGGTGAAAATAACTGAAATGTTGGGGAAACGGAAAACCTTACTGGTCATATGAACCACAATACTTAAAGCAATATCAGGGATGTTGTAAGTTTTATGATTCGAACCATGAATCAATTCCATCAAAATCTTTGCGAAGAGATTCAGTTGCCACGTGGTTAGAGGGTAGCATGGAAAACATTAAATAGCATTAACGTTCGTATAAGTGGCTTATTATATTATTATATATTAAGTTATTAATCCTTTCTAACATCGAATTCACTTTACATTTGGGATAAGTCCTACTCAAAGGTAGAATATGAGAGTGCATGTCCCACGAATAAGACTCAAACCGATGGTATGGATCTTGATATCTGAAAGGTTTAGTCAAAGTCTATTTCTGTTGAAGAAATAATGATACAAGAAATCAACCTTTCAGCTGATTCCCAGGAACACTGATTTTGTTTGTACCATTAACTTTATCTTTGTATATCTTTCTTTACTGTGCCCTAAACTTTACTATCACACCAAAGTAGAAATTCTTGATTTATAGAGCTATCATTATCTAGTCTAGCTTTACATATTTTCTTATTAACTATATAATACTCGATAAAATTCTTACGACAAATTTATTATTGATAAAACACTGTGAAGTCCTGTAACTTGAATTTCCAGTGTTATCCTTCTATTTTCAGAAATAATGATGATTGTCAATCAGTCACATTTTTAAGAAACCTTTTTATCGACAAATGATGATTTGATGTAATTCAAACCTTTGATTATACTACCAAGAAATTTCATATAAAATTTAAGAAATGAAATAGTTATGGCCATTGTACTTGAATCCCGTCGCAATTTTTAAGAGTTACTCGCTCACACTTTAATGAATAATACAGTAATACCTTGATAGTAAAAAAATGGATTATCTCACTTTTGTATT
>NC_090747.1:45640352-45652852 GCF_036898095.1 Palaemon carinicauda | reverse complement strand
GAATATGAAAAACACGTAAAAATGTGCAAAATTTATCATATACATATATATATATATATATATATATATATATATATATATATATATATATATATATATATATATATATATATATATATATATATATATATATATATATGTACAGTATATATATATATATATATATATATATATATATATATATATATATATATATATATATATATATATATGTACAGTATATATATATATATATATATATATATATATATATATATATATATATATATATATATATATATATATATATATATATATATATATATATATATATATATATATATATATATATATATATATATATATATAAGATATATATATATATATATATATATATATATATATATATATATATATATATATATATATATTATATATATATATATATATATATATATATATATATATATATATATATATATATATATATATATATATATATATTTATATATATATATATATATATATATATATATATATATATATATATATATATATATATATATATATATACATATATATATATATATATATATATATATATATATATATATATATATATATATATATATATATATATATATACATATATATATATATATATATATATATATATATATATATATATATATATATATATATATATATATATATATATATATGTAATAAATGAAATAGTTGTTATTACATGTTTAAAACACATGACGTAATATGTCATTTTAGATGAAGATGCTAGCCGTGAGATTTGCTGTAGCCATGTAAAATCATAAACAGGATGCACTATGCAGCCTCGGCAATGTAACATTTTTTGAAAAACGTCAACACCAATGCATCAGTGTGTGAAAGATTGTGACGTCACCGGATGCAGTTGCCTTCCGAGAAAGAATGTAACAGTTTCCATATTGTGTTTAAATGCTACGACAACTAAGCATACGATATCTGTGATATCGATAATTTAATCAGTTTATATCTATACTTCACCTGAATTGGTCATCCCGACCAAACCAGCTCCACTCCTATGATGGAGATGTTTAACTCTGTTGTTTTTAGAGAATAAATACTTTTTAAAGCTAATAAGATGAACTTCGTTATCCAAACTTAACATCTTAAACAACACATACTCAATGTGTGCTTATAAAAGTAGCACACTAATAAATGGTGGCAGCGGTAACACACCAATAAGTGGTGGCAGCGGTTTAAACTCTACGAATCAGAGAAAGATCTTCAAGTAATTATAATAATATACTCTAAGAATTAGAGGAAGATCTTCAAGACATCAAAATAAAGCTGTGAAAACCAGAGAAAGATCTTCAAGAACTCAACGTTATCTACATGTATCTACAATTTTGACTAAGTAACATAGCCCATCGAAATATATAACATTTAATGAATGTTATACATACAAACTGATGAACTGGATCTTCAATCAACATCCTAGGAAACCCAAGGACTGACGTTCAACGTTTACAAAACATATCCAGGAAGCACTACATTCAACGGAAACTCGAACGATACATCGCTAACAAAACCTCAAGAGAGAGAGAGAGGATGTGTTGATATCACACAGAACCATATATAAGCTAAGTACAAATTTTTAAATCCATTCCACTTTGGGCAGTGAAGTGTAGTTATCACGAGTCGTTAGTCGATTATTACTGGGGTGAGTGGTTTGCTAATCTTTTATTTTCCTTTCATTAAAGGAAACTGTGTTCAACTCCGAATTCTCTTCTAGAATTTTTTCTCTCTTTGTGCTAATTCCTTTTTCTTTCAGAAATTTACAGGAAATATCTTTGTGTTCGGCTTTCTTTCAGAAATTCTCGGGAAATGTCTTGGGATTAGTAACATTGTTTGGGGAATTTTATTGTACATATGCGTTTACGCAGTGGACGTCTGTATTCATATAGATATTTTGATAGAATTGCAAGGGGTCGAAGAGATAGGAAAAGAAATACACCAGTCATGACTCCCCCTGTGAGCCCTACCCCTGGACCTAGTGGCGTAGGCCAGACTAATCCTCCTCCAATTGTGACGCTTGTAAATGCCAGGTCAGCAATCCTTCCTATTCAGGGTCAAGTCAATGGGTTCTTGCCACAAAATGTGGAGTCATGGATTTCATCCGTCGATGCCCATTTAAATGCCAAACAAATTGTAGACCCTTTTGTACAATTACAAGAAGCTAAAAGTTTTATAGATTTTTCTAAGGGGGATGCGAGTGCGTATTTAAGAGGTGTTTCATTTCAAGAAGCAGTTACCTGGGATGATTTCAATGTTAGGTTACGTGCGGTCTATGGGGGTGAGGGATGTAGTATTAACGTTAAGAATACACTTAATCAAGCCACTATGAATCAGCTTAATGTTATTGAGAGAGCAGCTCTCATAGCTGATAGGCTTAATGAATATCAGGACATTTTAGGTAATTCCACTTGGGTTACTAGGGATAACATCTCCGTGAAAGATTTTTTACGATTAATGTATTTAACTTACATGACACTTATGTTGCCTGAAGCTTTAGTGCGGTGTTTTGATAAAAAGTTAACGCCTGCAAGTACGGAATTGGATGTATATAAACAGATAAAAAAACACATGTCCAAGTGTCCAGATCTCGATCCCGTGTTAACTCAAGTTTTTGCAAAGAATGAAACAAAGCCACAAACAGTGAACGTAGTTAATAGTCAAGTAGCGGGAATGACGTGTTATAATTGCAAACGTTAAGGTCACTTAAGCGCGGACTGCAGAACGAAATTCTGCTCGATTCATAATAGTTCAACTCATTCATACAATCAATGTTACTCGCGTAAGACACAACAGAATCCCAGAAATACACAGTCAATTCCACAGTCAGTTCCATATGGAAATAAAAAGAAAAATCCTCATTTTAACAATAAGAAGAAACAACCAAATGTCAATGCAGTTCAGAGTCCAAAGCAAACAAACACTTCTTCGAATATCGCTGAGCCTGGGTCGTCAAACCAGACCTCGCAAGGTCAGACTAATTTTCAGAATGTGCAGAGAAAAGCAAATACCACATAGTTAACTCCACAGGGGAAGAGAGTGGTGTTGGGTCAAGGTCATTCATGTCAACATCAATAGTATTGAATAATCAATTTAATGTTTTATCAGATAATTGTGAGACAATAGATTTTCCTATGAAACACACGGCCGAATTAAATAAAACAGTGCATGCTCCCGTAGATTTGCAACGAATTCATACAATAATAAGCCAAAATGAGTTACGACCAACCTTATATGCTGTAAATTTAGAACACAAATCCTTTACGTTATTTTTTGACTCTGATAGTCCACGGAATATCATGGATTTGAAGACACATCATTTGTTGTTTTCGAACTTTCCGATTGAAATATCCGGAGTTAGACTCTCGGGTATAGGAAATAATGAATTAAATGTCATAGGCATAACTCATGTTCAATTCAAAGTCGGTAAACGCACGTTTGCCAATACATTTGTTGTTGTACAAAACATTGATATGTGTCCAGCTGTAATTATAGGATACCCATCTATGGGAAATCAAAACATTATCTTAGCCCCTGCCAAGCACGGCGTGTATATCAAAGGGAAATTCTATAAGTCTTCTAATACCTTAAAATCAGTTTTGGATAAAAAGGAGACGACAAATGTAACCGTAACGTACGTTGAAGAACCAATAACTTGTCTCACTAATAAAAAAATAATATACGCGACCCAGCAGAATTCTCGTTCACCCGTAATATCATCTTGCACGCAATCTATCGAGCCAAACGTACCTTCGAATTTAATAGTGCAAATAAAGAAAACATTACCGGGGTCTGAAACATTAATCCTTTCCGACACTTTGAAAACTAATGGATTGTCTGTCACACAAGCTATTTATACAGTAGGCTCACATCAACAATGTAATATTGAAGTCTGTAATCATTGAAATAACACTTTAGTAATTCACAAAAATCAACATATCTTGGAAGTAGAAGTTTATAAACATCGTATTCTTACCGTTGTTGAGATCAATCACTCTCAATCAGTTGCGGATGAATCCCTTTTGCGATCTATTAAAAATAAAATCAATAAAGACATTCAAGACGAAGAAATTCAGCAGAAAATGTTTGGACTTTCAACTAAATATCATGATGTTTTTTCCACTACGGATGGATCCTTAGGAAAAACAGATGTGATCGAGCATCAAATAAGGTTAAAGGACAAGCAGAAAATTATCTATGTACCCTCGTACAGATTCCCTATGAAATTCCAGAATGAAATAAATGATGAAGTAGGTAAAATGTTAGAAGAAGGAGTCATTAGGAAATCAAACAGCCCTTATAATTTTCCTTTAATAGTTGTACCGAAAAAAGATCGAACATGGCGTATCTGCGTCGACTTCCGTCGTCTAAACGAGGAGACGATCCCTGATCGATTCCCAGTGCCATGTACTGACGATATTTTGTCTTTGTTAGGTCAGAATAAATATTTTACCAGTTTGGACTTACTTAAAGGCTTTCACCAGATATCATTAGAAGAAGATAGTATCCCATACACAGCCTTCAGCACAGCCAGGGGACATTATGAATTTTTATGGATGCCTTTTGGTTTACGTTGTGCTCCTATAACATTTACAAGAATGATTAACATAGTGTTTGGAGACTTGTTAGGGGATATATTGCATGCCTATATGGATGATCTTGTAATCTTTTCCAACACTTTAGAAGAACATCTACGTGAGTTAGATCTAGTACTACAGAGATTAAGACAACATAACTTAAGGGTAAAGATTAGTAAGTGTGAATTTTTCAAAACAGAATTAATATATTTGGGTTTCATGGTGTCAAGCCAAGGTCTTAAAGTAGTCCATGATAAGGTGTCGGCTATACGTAATTTTCCCATACCTACTAATGTCAAGTGAATACAGCAATTTCTGGGTTGTAGTGGATATTACAGGCGTTTTATACGCAACTATTCAATAATAGCCGCTCCTTTAACTGATCTTACGAAGAAGGGCGTAGATTTCATATGGTCTGAGCAACATCAACAGGCGTTTAATACTTTGAAAGATGAACTGTGTAGTTCCCCTATCTTAAAATTTCCTGACTTCGGTAAGGAATTCTTCATTGCAACAGACGCCTCAGACTTAGGAGTAGGAGGGGTATTGCTTCAGCAATATGATAAACAGTTTTTCCCGATAGCTTTCTATTCTCGGAAATTGAGAACTTCCGAAAGTAAGTATGCAGTAATAGACAAGGAAGGGCTAGCTATTGTTAATTCACTAGTGCATTTAGTTCTTTAAAGGCTTCAACCACAGCCCTAAACGAACTCGGTGGAATTTGATCATTCAAGATTCTGGGAAAGCAAATATCATTGCGGATGCATTATCACGCAACCCCGTGTCATCTTGTACGGAGCCTTTAGCTGAATTAATAGATATATCAACATCCATGCCTATTGTTAAAACGATATCTGAACAAGAAGATTTAGGCTGGAGCGCTGAATTGTTACAGACTGAGCAAAGAAAAGATCAGAAAATAGAAACAATTATAAATGCTTTGAAAGGCAATCATAAGGAAAAGGGATATATAAAGTATAAGCAGCAGAATTATATAATCAAAGATAATATTCTGTGTAGGACTGTGACAAGGAAAACCAGCAATACACCACATGTAACTAACGACCAGGTAGTAGTACCAATCTCACTTATTTCCACTGTCCTGAATTGGTTGCATTCAAATCCATTACATGGACACCCAGAGTTCTCATTAATGTCACAGAAAGCCAAATCATTGTTTTATTGGCATACGATGCTTACAGATATAAAAAGACACATAGCTAATTGTTGCACATGTTAGGAAAACAAAGGGCATACGAAAACACCTGTCAGCCTAGGGGCTTATCCTGTGCCCAATCAACCCTTTGAAAGAATACATTTAGATTTGTTAACAGGATTTTACGAGTCAGACAGAGGAAATAAGCACCTCTTAGTAATTATAGATGCTTTAACTCGATATACAGAACTAATAGCGCTTAAAACTAAAACTGCGATTGAATGCGCAAGGAAGTTTTACGAGTGTTACATTTGTAAACATGGAATTCCACACATGATAATCTCAGACTCGGGTGGTGAATTTAATAATCACTTTCTTACCTCATTGTGTGAATTCCTTAGCATAAAGAAAATAAATACCATGATATATCACCCAGAGTCGAATGGGCTAGTGGAAAGAGCAAATAGGAAGATTTTAAATATATTAAGAGTAAGACTAGGGGGATCAGACCCCAACTGGGATATTGCAATACCGGCGGCACTGAATACTCTGAATCATTCATATCATATATCAATTAAAATGTCACCGCATGAAGCATTGTATGGTACCCCAGTTAGAACGCCTTTCCATGTATTAACGCCTACAACTAATCTATCAAATCCTTTAAAAGAATGTATAAATATAAGTCGATATGATATCCTTCGAAAGAATTTAGAAGAATCACAAATCATAATGAAAAGGAATCATGATAAAATAGCGAAGCCAACTAAAACATATACCGTGGGTGATAACGTTTATATACAAATCAATGTGCGCAAAGGACTCAATTATAAACTAACACTTAAGTTTGAAGGCCCATTTAACATTTTGGAAACATTAACGGCTAATAGGTTTAGAGTTCAAAACGTATCCCAACCCACGGATGAGAGAATAGTACCATTGGCTCACATAAGAAATTAAAAAAAGAAAAAAAAAAAAAGAGAGGGAAAGAAGTGAGGGAAATTTTTTTTTATTTGATGTGATTAAAAGTTTTCTTCTTAATACAGGAGTAATTACATATATTTTTCTCGTTACAGGTTTCCAAGATTAATTTTTTGTTTTTGGGAGTGATATTGTTCGCTCAGACATTTTTCTCGTGTGGGATGAGCTCTAAAACTATAAGTATAGATTTTAAATATGGCACTATAGTTGAAAGGCAAGAAGAAGTTTTTATTACATCGAGCAACGTAGTTGTAGAAGTGGATATGCAAGCAATTTTTCTTCAAGAGAATGATGTCACTAGCTTAAGAACCGCCATTTCAAGGTTTTCTGCCTCATTGGATGAGTTGCATAGAAGACATTTTCATTTGAATACAGAGAGTTTGCTTGGATCAACATTAAAAGTTGCAGAGATGGTATCTGATGACTTGAAAAATAAGACTTACGAGACAGGATCTTTGGCTTATGACCTTTTGATGTGGACTGTAGGACACGAACATAAAGAAAGACGAAATCCGTTTATTTATGCTGCATTAAACATCTTTGGGTCTATTGCAAGTTTAGGTTTAGGAATTTCCAATCGTTTTAAGATTAGTAATCAAAATAAGAAAATTGAGTTCTTGACTCATGAAGATGAATTGATTATGTCAGAACTAAGGAATCAGTTAGCTTCAATCAATCAAATTATGGATTTAGTAAATGAACATTCAAATAATATCATTCAGATTATGGAAGTACAGGATTTGTTGGCAACGTTAACGTATTATGATTCAAAGATAGATCATATACATAACAGAATTGCACATTTCATTGAGAAATCCAAGGATTATGTAGAAGCTATCACGTTAGCAACTAAAGGTGTACTGTCGCCCCATTTGTTGCCTATAAATTACTTAAAGTTAATTCTGAAGAACGGAAGGGATAAACTAGGCTATGTTCCTTTGTTAGGCGAACGTAGGTTAGAATTTTATTACAGCCTAATTACAGTAAGCGTTGATAATAACAAGATTAGGATTACAATTCCCTTTGATTCTTCTGATGCCTGGCAATCTTACAGGATATCACCATTTCCGACTTTCATGACGAATCACTCAAATCCAGTAATATCCAGTTTGACAGGACACGTATTGATTTCCCCAGACAAGGAAACATATACGATCACTAAAGACTTAAATCAATTAACTCACTGTTCAGACGCAATGGATAGAAAAATATGTACAGCTGACTCATTTGAATTCCATAAAAACTTAATGGATTCATGCGAGTTAGGTATAGTGCTAGATGATGCTCTCTCCCATACAAGTGAAAATTGTCTGGATAAGCTTTATCCTTTTGACAATAATGAGTTCAATTGCAGACTGAACAATGGCTCGTGGATACGATACGACAAGGACGGCTTCAATGTATCATGCCCTGACGGATCCACGTCTTTCGCCCACATCTTTGTTGCAGCAGATGGTTGTATCGGGACTTCCCCTAATTCCATGGTGACTGGTCTAAGGACACTCATCAGAGAACGAGCCTACTTCGCGAACTTCACGTGGACATCTACAATGCCAGCACTACCTCTCCCGTACAATCAACAAGTTGCCAAGCGGTTGATGAAATTGACCGAGATAGACCACCTGTCACCGACTTATAAGGAAATTCTTCACCCCATACTACTAGCAGGATTAGGCATCACGGTGATGATATTTATCGCCGTGAACATCCTTGTTTGGCGTAGGTTACGGTACAGCAGGAAGCTAAAACAGAACGTTTCGCCATGTCCAGACAAAACTCCTTATTTAATTCAGTTTAAAGCCGTTTGAAGTGGCCACCTCATTCGATAAAGTAGTAAAATGTTTGGAAATTGAGTTTGTAAGAAAAGCTGTTAGTACGCTAGCAATATGTAAATGAGGAATTTTTTGAACTTTGCATGGTTAAAAATACATTTTCCAAAAAAAAATTAAAAGAATATAAATCATTTTTTCTCTCGGCAACTAATAAAATATATAAGCCGGAATGTTAAAAAGAAAAGAGAAAAAAAAATTAAATTAACAGAATCTATGGGCTATCTAATAAAATATATCAGCCCTATATATAAATATATATATATATATGTACGAAACCGTGGTACGTGTATGTACCAGGAATTCGTGTTTGTGCACTAAAAAATTGAATCTTTACCAAGGTAACAAATATTTTTATTAGTTACCATATTGTGTTAATCTATGTTTCTGACAAAGGTAATAATTATTCTTTAACAAGTTACCGAATCATATGTATATCAGTATTTTTTTTTGGTACCATATAATCATCTGCTAGCAATGTACCATATATATGATCTGTATTTATCATGCATTTTTTTTCTTTGCTTTGGTAATATCTTTTCATATGCATTATTGTTATTATTTTTTGATGTGCCTATTTGGACATTCGTCCTCATTTGCTTATGGCTAAAGTTAAACAAAGAATAATACATATATCCAGTCACGCCTAGTAAACATGTTTTGGCTTGTTGTTAAATTTTTTTTGAAAAAATTGAGATAGCTGGCCGAGCTAATGTAATAAATGAAATAGTTGTTATTACATGTTTAAAACACATGACGTAATATGTCATTTTGGATGAAGATGCTAGCCGTGAGATTTGCTGTAGTCATGTAAAATCATAAACAGGATGCACTATGCAGCCTTGGCAATGTAACATTTTTTGAAAAACGTCAACACCAATGCATGTGTGTGTGAAAGATTGTGACGTCACCGGATGCAGGTGTCTTCCGAGAAAGAATGTAACAGTTTCCATGTTGTGTTTAAATGCTACGACAACTAAGCATACGATATCTCTGATATCGATAATTTAATCAGTTCATATCTATACTTCACCTGAATTGGTCATCCGACCAAACCAGCTCCACTCCTATGATGAAGATGTTTAACTCTGTTGTTTTTAGAGAATAAATACTTTTTAAAGCTAATAAGATGAACTTCGTTATCCAAACTTAACATCTTAAACAACACATACTCAATGTGTGCTTATAAAAGTAGCACACTAATATATATATATATATATATATATATATATATATATTTATATATATATATATATATATATATATATATATATATATATATATATATATATATATATATATATATATATATATATGTATATATATATATATATATATATATATATATATATATATATATATATATATATATATATATATATATATATATATTTACATATATACATATATATATGTGTATATATATATATATATATATATATATATATATATATATATTTATATATATATATATATATGTATATATATATATATATATATATATATATATATATATATATATATATATATATATATATATATTTGTAAGTATATATATATATATATATATATATATATATATATATATATATATATATATATATATATATATATATAAATATATATATATATATATATATATATATATATATATATATATATATATATATATATATATATATATATATATGTAAGTATATATATATATATATATATATATATATATATATATATATATATATACTTACATATATATATATATATATATATATATATATATATATATATATATATATATATATATATTTATATATATATTTATATATATATATATATATATATATATATATATATATATATATATATATACATATATATATATATATATATATATATATATATATATATATATATATATATATATATATATATAGATAGATAGATAGATATATATATATATTATCTACTTCTGGACAAAGAGGTTCCTGTTCCTAATTTGACCAAGAAAATTTATCAAAATATTCATTGCAATATAGATTAATAACTGCATGATATTGTGTTTCTTGAGTTCAGATATACATATATATAAAAAAATATATTTGGATCAGCATTGTCCTCTTCTTCAATATGTGATGTTCCAGGTTAATCCCTGTGTTCTTTTTTCGTATGTTTATGCTATTTACTTCACGCAACTGGTTCACGAACAACATTTGGAGAATTCTATCTCACCCAAGTTTTTTTTTTTCTTTTTTTTTTTCTACATTCTGCTCCAGCCATATGTAAATGAAGTAACTCAATTGTTGTTTCTGTTTTCATTTGATTTCTTAATTTGGTCTTAATGAGAATCATTAGACTGAAAACTCTTCCAGTTTCAGCATTAGAAACTCAAGGCTACCAAAGCAACAGATGAAAGATCTTAATTAGGATTCATGTTTCATGCATATTTATATCGATTGACATCAGCCAAAAATTTCAGTGTCTTTTTCTTTTATGCCACTTTCCTAGATTTATGTTTGATCAATAAAATCATATTTTAGTGATATTTTTTTCAATCATACATAGTGATTCTAAGAGTGGGACAATCAAGTCTTACCACACAAGCGTGTTTTCAGCACTTAACCGTGGCATAGTTTTCAGTAGTTGCACATTACCAGATAGTCTTATTTTGTGTTCCAGGCTATGAGGGGTTGTCAGGCTGACAGGGGAAGAATTATTGGAAAAAAATCGGTTCAAGTTGAATGTTCAACTATTTCGAATGATTGGGTATGTGATGATGAAAGACCCCTCGTTTAATATTTATCGATATTTCAAAAAGATAAATGTGTTCCGACTTTATTAAGAAAAAAAAAATATGCAATATTGTTTGCATAATACTATATCACAATACGTCACTAGGTATTTTGTTTGAAGTGGTAGTACTTCAAGTCAATTTCTTTATCTTAGAATACAATTTTTCATTATTATCTATTAATAGTTACTCGAAATATATGTTAATATGCCCAACTGTGTAAAGTTTTACAAAAATCATTTGCTAAACTAAAAAAAAAAATAAATAATTAAAACTATTTCAATTTCTTTCCAAGATAATCCATTGACGCTGAGATCACTCAACATAATCGTTTAGGTCACAGGTAGCAAAAAGAACTTTTTTTTTTTTTTTCAAAATTACTTTTATATCTTCTTCAACTATTTGTTTATACCTTAAATCATGCGATTTTTTTAAACCTATCAAGCATTGATAAAGATATGGGTACGTATATATTTTCAGGTCTTTCTCAGGACATTTTCAGGTAATTTTTCAGGTCTTTACTGTTACCTGCGAGCAAAGTTTTTATAACAGATGAAATTCACAAGGTGTCCCCGCCATAGCAGATAGGACTTCGCAGTTTTTTTTTATCGGAAACTGGGTCATGGGATCCTCCAAGATCTGCGTCCTCAAAGCTAATTTCAAGCTCGATGCAGATCTGCGTATTCCCATTATGATACCACACATATGGAACTTGAGGTGGACAAATTGTCGTGTTAAACTTCCACAGCAGTGTTGAGGAAGACAGATTCTTGATAACTTAATTGCGTGATATGTCTAATCCTTTGAAAACGTTCGTCATGTCAATAGAGTAGTTATTTCTTTTGCTTGAATAATCGATAATCATCGACAAACAACAGATAAGATATTCAGTGTCATTACCATATTGCTGTTATTCAATTAATAAAAAAAGGAAGAAAGAATTATATATAATACATTACAAAGATCGGCCTAACCCAAGTTATAATAGATAAAGATTTAAGTGATAAGAGCTAGAAAAGAATGGTTACATAGTCAACAGACCTATACAATAAAACATTGAAACTAAAATTAATTGAAATAATGTTACCAATGGAAATTGGATTGTAGAGATATACTCA
>NC_090747.1:45625352-45637852 GCF_036898095.1 Palaemon carinicauda | reverse complement strand
AAGATATATGGAATATGTTTATTGGGAAAATACGCTGTCGTATTCTTTAGTTGATACCTAGGGAATTTAATGGATTAAACAAATTTTGCTGGAAGAAATAATTTACCTTTGCACTGATTAAACACCACCAAAGTATAAGTCATGCTTCCATCCAAGACGTGTGGCCACATAATGAAAATACACAGATTTGGAATGAAGTCTAAATTATCGCATTGCTAAGCTATCTTGTGTCTCCCAAGGTTTCCTCCCGAAATCAAACACTGTGGCGTTATCTATTAAGATGGCCAGCCTGGTCCGAGTTATGTGAATTTCCAGTTATCTAAACCCATTTCATTTCAGCGTGTTTGTTAAGCTGGGTCACTGGCAGAGCTAGAAATAGCTATATGCTTTGCTTAGTTGATTTTTTTACATTAATTTTGCATATTTTCTCACTTATACGTAGGATTTTCTAATACTTTCCGTTATGGAGACTATATCAAGCGTTAGTTACACATAATGAATAGTCTCTTTTAAAAGAGAAAAAAAAAATATATAAAACATATAAGTCATTTAAAACACAAAAGATAAAGTAACTGCATGTGGTTTTTATGAAGAACAGATCATGAAGAACTTTTGAGAGAATAGGAAATACCTTAGTCTAAAGTATAAGATGGAACTATTTCTTCATTAAATGAAACTCCAGCTAAGATCATGAGCATCCATATATCAAGTCTCTTATATAGATAATAAACTTAGTAAGGTAATTCTCTTACTTGTATATTTATATAACTCCAATTAAAAGCCCCCAAAAACTTGAATGAAATCAGTAGTTGAAAATTTTGGTAGAATATCATAAGATAACGCATCAAAAATTTATTTTGAGATTTGAGGGAACAACGAGCAAGAGGTTGATTATTTACGATGAAGAACCGTAATTATAAATAAACACATCCTCTATTTTATTGCTGCCACAATTAAAGATTTCTTGATTCCAGAAACTTCATTGAAGGTAACCCTTTCTTTTTTTCGAATATGTATCTTCAATTTAGCAAAGGATTTAAAAGGTTAATAATCTAGTTGAAATCACACAAAATTATTTTATTATATCATCCTACCACGAAGCAAAAATCTTTGACAGGAATTCAATGTATATAATGAATAATTTTGATTATATTTTAACACTCCCTTATAAGAGACAAGTGCTTATCATAATAATTCACTTGTTTGAGATTTTAATCATAGTATCAAAAATCTTTTTCAGGATATATTTTTGGGTCATGTGAAATATACAATTTGGTTTATACGGGTTAAACAGAGCAATGCCTCGAATAGATATCAGATCAGCGAACATTTTTTGGCCAAATAGTTATAAAACACTTCAACCAAAAATTCCTTACTCCTGGCATACGTTAAATACATACCATCAGCTGGAACTCATCAAAGACAGAAAGTATTGAACTCAAAAGATATTCTTATGCATAATTTTAAACTGTGATGGAATAAGGTTTATTAGACATTAGACATTTATAGGTAGTAGGTTGGCCTGGGCACCAGCCGCCCGTTGAGATACTACCGCTAGAGAGTTATGGGGTCCTTTGACTGGCCAGACAGTACTACATAGGACCCTTCTCTCTGGTTACGGTTCTTTCCCTTTGCCTACACAGACACCGAATAGTGTGGCCTATCCTTTACAGATTCTCCTCTGTCCTCATACACCTGACAACACTGTGATTACTAGACAATTCTTCTTCACCCAAGGGGTTAACTACTGCACTGTAATTGTTCAGTGGCTACTTTCCTCTTGGTAAGGGTAGAAGAGACTCTTTAGCTATGGTAAGCTGCTCTTCTAGGAGAAGGACACTCCAAAATCAAACCATTGTTCTCTATTCCTGGGTAGTGCCATAGCCTCTGTACCATGGTCTTACACTGCCTTGGGTTAGAGTTCTCTTGCTTGAGGGTTCACTTAGGCACACTTTTCTATCTAGTTTCTCTTCCTCTTGTTCTGTTAAAGTTTTTATATTTTAAATAGGAAATATTTATTTTAATATTGTTACTATTCCTAAAATGTTCTATTTTTCCCTTATCTCCTTATTTCCTTATTTCCTTTCCTCACTGGGCTATTTTCCCTGTTGGGGCCCCTGGGCTTATAGCATCCTGCTTTTCCAACTAGGGTTGTAGCTTAGCATTTAATAATAATAATAATAATAATAATGTTGAGTGTAGGTCTTTGGTTTTCCTAAAACTTACCCTTACTTTTTTTGGACAAATCCTAGTCATTTTGCGATGCTTAATATCTCAATTATGTTTCTTAACTACCAAGTTGAGGTTTTACTTTTTGCTGGGCTTTATAAGTGTAGAATGGGCTCACATTTCACTTAAAACAAATATATATATATATATATATATATATATATATATATATATATATATATATATATATATATATATATATATATATATATATATCTATATATATATATATATATATATATATATATATATATATATATAGATATATATATATATATATATATATATATATATATATATATATATATATATATATATATATATATATATATATATATATATACATACATCATCATCATCATCATCATCATTATCGTCATCTCCTATGCCTATTGCTGGAAAGGACATCTGTTATATTTTGCCAGTCGTTATTTCCTGAGATTTTAAATCAACGCTTCCTTCATCATCTCTCACTTCACGCTTCATAGTCCTCAACCATATTAGGCTGGGTCTTCCAACTCTTCTAGTGCCTTGTGGAACCCATTTGAAAGTTTGGTGAGCTAATCTCTCTTAGAGAGTGCCAAAAACATGTCTAAACAATCTCCATCTACTCCTTATCATGATCTCATCCACATATGGTACTCAAGTATTCTCTCTTATATATTCATTCCTAATTCTATCCTGCCATTTAATTCCCAGTATTCCTCTGTGGACTTTCTTCTCAAATCTACAGAATCTGTTAGGATTTTTTTCATTTTCCTACCACGACTCGTGTCCATACATTAACTCCGATTTTAATAAAATTATATATAGTATGATTTCAGGATATTTGATTTCCATTTTTTTTAACCCAGTCATTATCTGATTTACTCGTTTAAAGGCTGGCATTAATCTAAAATTCTAAAAATCATGTTTTAAAGATCATAGTTCATAAATATTTAAATCACTCAACCTCATTAATCCTTTCTCCTTCACTTGATATTTCGTCTTACATTGCATATACCGTTTTCATCATCTCAGTCTTTCGTCGGTTTATTTTGAGCCCAATCTCATGTGATATTTCATGCATTCTGGCAATGAATCCTTTGCTGGTCCTTTTGTGTTCTGCTAATAAGAAGAGCGTCATCAGCATACTCTAGGTCAGCTAATTTCCTGTTACCAATCCAGTCCAATCTTTTTCATTATCCCCAACTGTTCTATGCATTACAAAATCTACGAGTAGGATGAACAACATGGGGGACAATATATTCCTTGGAGTATTCCACTGTTCACTGGAAATTCTTTTAATAGGACTACATTAACATTAACTTTGCACTTGCTATGCTCACGAACAGTCTTAATCAAATTCACATATTTAAGAAACACTATACAATAACGCAGGACTCTCAACAGAATTGGCCATTTCACAATCCAAAAATGGCATCAAAAGTGGACTTGTATATTTTACACATTACTGTACATCCTGTCCTATAATGAAAATGTGGTTAATACAACTGCCTTTTCTAAACCCTTCTTGTCCACCTCTAAGCTTTTCAACATTTCTTTCTAGTCTCTTTAGAATAAGTAAAGTATACATTTAAATGGGATGTTTCTTTATATATTGCAATCAGTCAGATCCCCCCCCCCCCCTTTTTGTGTGTGCGTGTGTGTGTGTTTGTTTGTGTGTGTGTGTGTGTGTGTGTGTGACCTTCTCACCAACACTCTTAGCTCCCACTCATTAGGTTTTGCTTCTTCATGTTACACTCTACGAAATAATTCGATAAGTATTTTGGCTTTCAGTTAATTTTCGGCCAGTATCATCTCAGCAGTTATTGCATCGTATCCAGGGACTTTCCAAGAGGGTAGCTTCAACTTCAAACACACATAATTCATTCATGGACACTTCAATGTCTTCCTCAGCCTAAGGTATATCAATCAAAGTGTTCGCTTCATATATGCTATTCATGACGCCACTAAATTGTTCCAATTGTTTCATCATATTCTGTTATAACCAGATTTTTCTTCTTTTTTGAAATGGGTTTATGCTTCTTCTTTTTTGTCCACGAGAAGCTCCCATTAATAATTCTGTGAATAATTCTTACACAATAGCACATCTCAGAAATCTTAGCTTTGTCAGCCTCATCTGCTAAGCTGAAAAAAAATAATTCATGAAGCACGTAGCCTTCTACCAGGACTAAAAAAAAATATATACAATTCATACAAATAACATTATTTCACTTGTAAAAATTCCTATTAGATCATAGTCTGAAAGAAATTAATATAACAAACTATACGATTTTAATTCTTAAAGTAATGTTAGTATGAAATATATGCACGTAATATGATAAAAGATTTGAAAAATGATTTATTAATGATTTTATTAAAACTATTGAATTTCACTAAACGCCTTTTTCATTAAATAACTAAAACTTATATCAACGGAATTTTTTTAAAAAATTATTTTGAGTTGCTCTTATCATTTATAAAAGTCTTTCAAAAAAGAAAAAATAGATTTGTTAGAACATTCGATAAATAATATTCCTCTATGACTATTATCATTATTATTATTATTATTATTATTATTATTATTATTATTATTATCATTATTATTATTATTATTATTATTATTATGATGATGATGATGATGATGTCCGAATAGAATTTGCGTTCATAATGAGGTAACCGAGAGAGAGAGAGAGAGAGAGAGAGAGAGAGAGAGAGAGAGAGAGAGAGAGAGATTTTGGATATTGAACTAAGAGCAATATTTCTAACCCGTCAGGATGCTTTTCTTTAAATTTCACGTCTGTTTTCCAAGACTGCATATGCATTTGTTTGTTTTTTTCGCTTACATGAAAAGGTCCCTGGTGGATAAATCTTTATTATGTTGGATTATTTCGCCTAAATTTCAAAGAAAAAGTAACTTTCATATTCGTAGTTTAATCTTATATCCCGCTATGCAGTTTATATTAATTTTTCCCATCTCCCTGCCTGATTGTGATCCATACATCACTTGTCCGTCACTTTTAAGAAATTGATAAAATAAGGGTGTCGTTACCCTCTGTATCTTTCGTCTGATCTCTAAGCTTTATCAGATGAGTTTACCTCCCTCTATCGAAATGGGATTTGGTTTTTCCCCTCTCCATTGCTCTGCAGAGGAGAAGTTAAATTATTTTAAGAAAAATATACATTTCAAAAGTTATCAGAAATCTTTTCATTTTAAGGAGCAGGTGAGCAATGCTAAGTGAAGGGGAACAATAATATCCACATCCCTGTTATGTTAGGGTTTGTGTCCAAGAGCAATTCATTGGTAGATACTACCATTAGAGAGTTATATGGTCATTTGATTGGCCAGATAGTACTACATTAGAGCCCTCTGTTTATGGCTCGTTTTTTCTTTGCCTACACAAACAATTCTTCTTCACTTAAAGGGTGAACTACCGTACTGTAAATTTCCAGTGGCTACTTTCCACTTGTAACAGTAAAAGAGATTTTATAGCTATTCTAGGCTGCTCCACTGGAGAAGGGCGCTAAAATATCAAATAATTGTTTTCTAGTATTCGTTAGTGGTATGGCGTTTGCACCATGGAAATCCCCTGTCTTGGATTAGAGTTCTCTTGCTTGAGGGTACACTCGGGAACACTATTATAACTGTCTTCTCTGCCTGTCTTTTTTTTTTTTTTTTTTTTTTGAATTGTGTGGTAGGTTGGCTTAAACTCTTTTGGGAACATTGATTTGTATATCCATATGAATCTTTTAATCTATTTTTTTGCTAAGTATAAAATTTGATATATGATTATATATGATAATTATAGAGAAAATAATATTTTTTCACTCTTTGCTCGTCGTGGTTTTTTTTACCTATTTTGAAAAATGACACCTTGAAATAATTAATTTATAAGTAGAAAAAATATATATACTTTTTTTACACTCCTTATATTCCCCAAGTAATTTTCTTTGATAATATTATACTCTTAAATATTACCATAATAGTGATGTGAATTATTTACTGCAATGTTCTGAAAATAGGACTGTTGAACACTGGGTCATTCTGTATATCCTGATTTATCCACTATCCTGCACTAACATGTTGAGCCGCTCTCCTCTGATGTTGTGAAACAAGTATAATTCTGTTCATACCTGAGCCTTGCAGGATAATCAGTTTGGATTTGGTTTTCGCTGAGGAAGCACCACAGATGAGGAGTGTTATCATAGATGTAATTTACTTATATGTATAATTTTATCTCTATCAGAAGTATCATCCTAACCACCACCCTCAAAATTCCTTCTCTTTATTATTCCTTTTACTACCATTATTACTATAATTGCTGTTACTGTTTCTGTTGCTTTTTATATTACTATAACATTATCATTACTGTTTATGTTGTAGTACTATTATTACTGTAATAACTGTTACTGTTACTGCTATCATAGTAATTGTTGCTGCTCTTACTGTTACTCTTGCTATTACTACTTTTGAAGTAGTAGTAGTATTAGAACTTAGTTCAGTATTACTATCACTGCAATCAATATCATATCTATTATTGTCATGATCGCTATCATCGAGATCATTATCATTATATAATTTTATAATATGACAGGACATGGATACCATGACATTATATTCCTTAATTTTTTTTTTTTTCAGATAATCACCAATACTACCTTGTCACCATAAAATTCTCTTTATTATCTCCATCATAAATAACATATTTCTTTGTTTTTTTTCTATTGCTATCAGCATTGTTTTTTTTACATATTTTCTTCATTCTATCAAAACTTGTCTATCGAAACATTATTACTGAAATACACTTAAATTTTCAGTCCTTTCCTTTTCTCTCTACATGCAACAATCTGAATATATCCTAATTATTGTTTTTTTTTTTCAGTACAAAGGCCCCTCAAATGCCCTATCAATATCTATGTGATGCGCTGAAGAAGTTACTGAATCAAATTCCGATGTTATAGATATATGTTCATTCTTCCTCCTCCTCCTGAGGATCTTCCTGCTGATAGCGATGAAGAAAATGATGATGATGCTCTCGATGGAGATGGAATACCTGATGATATTAGTAAAGAGCTTGAAGTTCATGGAAATACAGTAGATAGAAATGAACATTAGGATGAAGAGATTCAAATTTTCAGGGAAAAAGGAAGATGCCGTAAAAGAGAAAATCTATAATAGGATTTACACTTTGTTCCTAAATGTGATTCTGGAGCTAACTTAGGCATAGGAATATTTAAGATATATAAGCTTTTCTTCTAAGATGAAATCATTAGCCATCTGAAAATTCAAAATTATCTGCTAAAAGGGATAAGAATTAAAAGGATTTCTGTATTGATGATGAAAACATGAATAAGTTTTTGTGATGACTTTTAATTTGTGCCACAGTGTTCCGTCTAAGAATTACTATTGTTCCGTAAGTGATAACTTAGATATACAATATTTCCTAAGACCATTACTGGGGAAAAGTTCAAATTGACCAAGAAATATTTTCATAGAGCAGATAACAATAATGGGGAAAATAAAAAATGGCTAAGATTTTACCTTTGCTTAATATAGTCAGAGAGAACTGTTAATAACATGGCCTATTCCATGAATTTCTGAGTATTGATGAAACAATGATCCCATATCATAGCCATCACACAATGAGAAGTTATATGAAATAAACCTGTCTGATTTTGCTATAAGATGTGGGTGATGTCTAGTGCTGATGGCTACTCTAAATATTTTTCCATTTATTGTGGCAAGGATGAAAACACAAAGCTACAACTTTGATCTCAATTTGTTGTAGACATGTTGCAGGAGCCAGTGATGAATAAGGATTCGCATGTCATACTTTTATTTTTTACAATATTTTTTCAAAGACTATACACTGATGGTTGATCTTACAAAGCAAGGCTTCAGTGCTTGTGGAACAGTCAGAAAAAAACTATACAGGAAAATTTCCCCTTAATAAAAAAAAAAAAATGGAGAAAAAAGAGAGAGGTATCTATGCATACAGAACAGATGTTAAGGGTGAATTTTCAGTTTTGTGCAAATATTTTACCCTTAAGTGTCTAACATTCGTGTTTTTGGGAACACACAAAATTAATAAAGTAAATAAAATGTTATATGTTTGGATGTATTTTATTTTCATAAATTACACCTAAATGAATAAGTTTTGAGATATGTGTGCGTCTACCGAACTTCATTCAGTATGCAGACATTAAAGGCTGAAGTAGATGTCAATATAAACTCTGGGAAATGTTTCATTTTAAATCGGATGTGATGCCTTTCTAAAAACACTTGATTAATATTAATATTTTCAAAGTTATTAATGCATCTTTAAACAATCTAACTTAAACCGAAGATATTGTAAAAATAGCCTGTAGTTATTTTTTTTTCTCATACCTGATTTGCCAAATATCGACATTATTTTTTTATTAGTTCATCATATTTCATTGACGAGAGACAACATCATAATTACAATATGGTGTTCAAATTTCTCTACAATGTTGAATATATATTATTGTTGATTTGCATTTCATTCAAAGACATTTGAATAGTAAAAATTTCAAAATACACGGCGAACTCCTTCAATCTTTTGACTAAAGGATTTATTTATTCGATGCTCTAGGAACGTTGCTTCAGTTTAATAGTTTTTGATGCCTTTCAGAATATATTCTATTTAAAAAAGAAGAAAGAAAATGGTACTAAACATGAGAAAATTTCTAGCTTCGTAACTATCTTCCAGGTCTACACGCATGTATGTGTATTTGATCTTCCGTTCCTTTTCCTTCTAGCAAGTGAAACGTCGTCGGAGAGAAGAGAGATTTTTCCCACCACGACTATTGAAGGGAACTACTTTGTATTAAATAAATTGCATAAATTGCTTTATTAAAGACTTTTGAACTTGGTTCTTATCTATTATTGACTTTTCTCGTATAAATATGAATTAATGATTATTCACCCTAGGATTAAGGAGTTACAAGATGCTAAATAACCATTTAGTAGATGGAAAAACTAGCATGTTTCCCATATGCTAGAACAATTTTAGATAAAAGGTAAACATTTGTGTTTTGAACTGGTTACTTTTCGTAATCCAAAAAAAAAAAAAAAAAAAAAAAAAAGGGACGGGTGGGGACACATAATAACAAGCACTTCTTGATATGGCATTGGACAGATTTGTCTCGCTAATATTACTTGAAGATATTATACAAAATAATTTTCATCAATCTATTCGCAACTGCAGTAGTTTTCATGAGTTAGGAGATGTTATAGCCCTGATCAATATCTGTTTGATAACAATGTTAATAAATTCTAGTTGCTATTCTACTGTACAGGAACCCTTGACCAAATGCTGTTAATTCAGTTATCTTTGAATCGTCATAAGTAAGAACACGTCATTTGCTGAATAAAATTCCATTTCCACTTAAAACTAGATAGCGCTAGCCTCTGCCATAGTAGATTTTTTCTCGATATTTTGCTTGTCCTTGACCTTGACCTTGTACTTTGACTTTAACACGTATTAATTGACGTACATTTTACTAACATTAAATATGAACCAAGTTTGAAATTTCTGTTACATCGATGTCCAAAATTAAGGCAGATTACATAATTTGGATATTTTGCTTAACCGAGGCCTTGACCTTTGACCTTAACCTTCCAGAATCTGATAATTTCTAGCTTTTTTCACAAAATTCAATCCACGTATGTTTCATTACTCTATGATGAAAATTGTGGCCAGGAAGCTGTTAACAAACACACACCCACACAAACGAATACACAAACAAGGGCAAAAACAAAACCTCTTCTAACTTCGTTTGCGGAAGTAATGACTTCAATATAACATTGGCAATGTCCCTCGCTGGAAAACTTCCATCTACAATGGAACAGACAATTTGAATTTAACGACGTTGATTGTGCCAGCTCTATTCGTTCGAATTACAGAGAAGCACTAACCGCAGAAGGCTGTTAATGTAAACCTTTGGCCGGAGCATTTGTGGTTAATATCTCAAACATTAACCGTCGTTGTAATTAATGTAGAATTGCCCTTGTAATGAATGCCTCCTATGTAGAAGTCGAGAAAACTAATAGACCTTTGAAAAACATAATTCCCAGAGAATGTGAGTAATATTTTTTTTTTCATTCGATAGCTGTATAAAAGTAAAATATGTTCTAGTTATAGATCATTAACATTACTTTATGCTTTACGTTCCGGGGTAAAATTGCCAGTGCATTTTTTTTAAACTTTGGCGGTTCTAGTCAAGTAATTTACTTACTTTTATAAACTCTCCTTGTAGACTATATGGCATATGGCGATATCAAGATTATTATTATTATTATTATTATTATAATTATTATTATTATTATTATTATTATTATTATTATTATTATTATTATTATTATTAGTGAAAATCAATAATATTTGCTATAGATGTGGTTCCTTAACAAAGAAAATTAGTTTCAAACGTAAGCGGTATATGTAGTTATTGTTAAGAATCTCTCTCTCCAAAAAGCCATTAAGGCGTTCTTGAAATACGAACCTAAAGTTCAAGAGAACTTTAGGTTCGTAATCAGAGTCCATCAGTTCGGGAGATTATGAGATTCTGCAAATGGAAATCTAACACAACTTTGGAAAATGTGAATGCAAAATGATTCCCCTTCAGGTCATGAAATAATTAATTAATTCCCTTTTTCCGAAACAAACATGTTATCTATTTGCTCTCGGTGGTAGTTTAATGTTTATATCATTAATCTTAATATGAATGGAATTATTAATTTTCCCATTCAATATATTTATTCCTTTTCGTTTCATTGCGACCATTTTCCTTTTCTCATAAAATTCTCTGTTAAGAAAGTATACCATCGTATTAATACCATTCTAATTTATTTAAATGATCTTACTCACAGAAATTATACTTTCGTTATTTACCCATTCACTGAAATTCCAATTTTTTTTATGCAATAAGTAATAAAACTCTTTTAGCATGACTCAAAATTTTAGCTATAAATTATGCTGATAAAAAAAAGGTAACCTATTTAATTTACTAGTTGCACTACAATTAACTGTATCCTTCACCAACTGAACTAGATTGTATCTGATATAACATCAAAGATATTTCATGGCCCACAAAGACGCTATTGGAAGAAAATGTGTTTCCGTTCCTGAATATCTGTTAGCTGCAGAGAAAATGGGCAAGTAGTTGCCCAACAGTGTGTTTATAAGATCGTTTCATAGTACAACGGCGACTAACTTTAAATTAATTCTTGGATTCTCTCAAAACTCTGACCAGTTAATTTTTCTATTTGATATCGCACTATTTTTTTCATTTACACATGTTCGTTTCATGATGTATAAAAAGGGACATGGGTTCTGATATATTCCTGACATTTGAAAAAAAATGATCGATCTTATCAATTATCTAAATCTAACTTATACAGTATCTTTACAGCCAGTCCTTGGCATATATAAAATAAGAGAAAGGTTTGCTCTCCCCAACAAATACTAATCCTCTTACAATACCATTCAAAACAGATTTCTGATATAATGATAACTGGATAGGAGGAAAGTGTATTCGTAGTCATCAGTTCTCATCATCTGCCAAGTGTTTTTTTTTTTTTTTTTTGGTATCATAAAGTGTTTTGTTTATCAGAGATATGAGGTGTTATTTCTTAGTATTTCAAGCAATATTCCGGAGTACTATTTGTTTTTTTATCAAATAAATGTCTATATACTTGATAAATAAAAAAATTTCTTTTAATGAGGCGCATTTGCACCGACTCGCTGGAGTGCCCTTTTAGCTCGGAAAAAAATCCTAATCTCTGATTGGTTGGACAAAATAATTCTAACTAATTAGCGGTTAGGAAACTTCTGAGCTAAAAGGGAACCATTGCGCCTCATTAAAAAAAATTACTATCGCTACATTATTTGACGATGTATACATTAGTATGAGGTATAAATGGTAGCAAATGATACACCATAAAAAAAAACTGAATTTTTTTATTCTTTTTCGTTCAGCGGGAAAGAACAATAGAAATTATTGCCGATGCCCATGTTGTAAATAATATTTCACTGAATTATTGTACTTTATAATAACATGTGGTGTGCACACAGAGACATAGAAGCATTTGATGCCTGACGATGCAACATACAAATTTGTCTTCTTATTGACGTAGCGTAGACTGAAATATGACAGCATCGTGTGAGGTGATATCCCCAGCTTGATTACAACACGGACTCCCGCCCCCCTCATCTTGGATTTAGTTTATTCTTGTGTCTGAGTCGTGGGAAAGTTAAATGACTATGCAA
>NC_090747.1:45617852-45620352 GCF_036898095.1 Palaemon carinicauda | reverse complement strand
ATCTAATTACGTGTATTAGTTTATCGCTTTCTGACCATTCCTCTGTGGCTACTTCAAAGTCTCTCGAAAACACTTCAATCAATTGAAACTCTTCATTAGCCTTTGTTCTCAAAAAAGCCATTGAGTTCTGGCAATTTACGATTTACGACGTTTTGATTATCTTCACTCGGTTGTACTTATGAGCTTACAGTCATGTCCGTTGAAACCCAGCTTAAGAAGCTGGGATTGCTGATATTCCTGTATAACTAATACTCTATCTATTAACTCGGTTACCTAATGTATTTTCTCTAAGTCCTTCGGTTGCTGTTCTCGTCTATATTCTTCATTGACATCACAAAAACCTATTGTTCCTTCGTTTTCATCTCCGGCAGCAGCAGTGTCTGTTGTGTTAAACCATGTTTACCTAGGCTTCTTGAACTTATACTTTACCTGCTTGTAGTACACCTTCGCTCACATCATACTCCAACATAAGTGTTCCTTCACCTGACATCAATTATGCCCCATTTTGACGGATAATGAGTCATCGGAACATACGCATTTTTTCACGTTATTGCAAAAGGTTATGAATAAACTTGCGCAGTGAGATACTCCCAGGGGAATACCACATTGCTTATTTATGAGCAAGAAAGGAATTTTTGAACTGTCAATATGTTAAATGTACCAGATTTGTGGTACCCTCCGTTGTGATGGAAAGATGGTGTCACCTAGGCGACATTAGACATGTCACCTATAACAGAGTCTAAAGACCTCACACAATAATAGATATCAGTTATAATCTTCTTAAGAATGCTAATAAACTCGCTGTATAATACTGACATCTACATCTACATATTTTCTATTAAAGGCTTAGGACACACGCACACACATACACATACTCATATATATATATATATATATATATATATATATATATATATATATATATATATATATATATATATATATATATATATATGTGTGTGTGTGTGTGTGTGTGTGTGTGTGTGTTTGTGTGTGTGTGTGTGATTAAAATTTTTTACCTTGACTTATACATATATAGGTTACTTTTCAAAGAATATTTCGTTAATTAAAAAATAATCGAGAAATTCATAACGCAGTGTAAGAATTTCATAATTAGGAAAAGCTATATACTGTAGATATTATGAGGATTTATTCCTGCTAAGATCCAGTTTAACTTATTTCTCTGACCTTATTTGTAAAATGTCGATCAATGCGTCCTCCAGGTTCAATTAATGAATTCAATTGATTTTTGTCAGTAACTGGAAATGTGATTAATCCAAGAAGTATGCATAGTTCATTAGATGTAAAATCACGCCAAAAGTAGTAAATAAAGTGTGATATAGTTTTCTATGTATATTGTATAAAGTTATCCAGTGGAAATGAATTACATCAGTCATTCTATCAGTGATGCTGGAAAGAAAAAACAGTGATTATTCTTTTTTTAAGAAAACATGATATACTGTAACCAAAACAATTGTGATTCCAGTAAAAAGAAAAGAAGAAGAAAATAAAACGATAGTAATGTGATATTTAAACGTTCTCCTCTCAAGAAAGAGGGGATCAAATATTTCAGAATTATGGAATTGAGGTTAAAGTCTACTCCTTGAAAAAAAATAATAATAATCATTATCATAATATATGATTTTTACGTAATCTCTGACTGTTTTTTTTTTTTTTTTTTTTTTTTTTTTTTTTTTTTTGTGTGTGTGAAAATTAGCTATTCTTTATTACGCATATTTGACTTCTTTTGAATCAGTCATGAAAATAATAATGATAGTAATAATAATAATAATAATAATAATAATAATAATAATAATAATAATAATAATAATAATAATAATAATAATAATAATAATTTTGAATTCAAAACCATTATATAAGTTTATTTTTATAATAAACCAATCAACAAAACAAGTTAAGCAAGTTTTTCTTAGGAATAAAAATCCACCAGTTTATAATAAGTATTTCAAACCGCATGAATTATTTTTTTCTTATTTACGACGACCATTTCAAAAATGTATATTTAATGTTGACTGGATAATATCGAGTATTCTGACCATAGAAACGAGGCAAGAGACTCCTGTGGAAAGTTCTTAATTCCTTCAAAAACATAAAAAAAAGCAAAATCAAAATAAATTAGAATCCTTATTAGAAATATATGATGAGGGAGATTTTTGTCATTGTTGCACCACGTAGTTCATTGCTTAAAATGACATACTGACTAGGTACTTTAAAGGTAACGTTCTAAGAAACGTACTTGACTCATCTCAGGACTAGGTACCTTAGTGAAATTATTAATTAGGTAGATTTCTTATAAAGTTTCGCCGGCAATACACATAACTTCCTTAATCCTCAGCATCACTCTCACCCACCTTCATTGGGAGAAACCATTTTATTTTTAATCATACTTACCTCATCCCACTACACAATGATACATTCAATAAATAATCATTGTTTATCACTAAATTGAAAAAAAATATGAAAATAAACAATAACCTTT
>NC_090747.1:45600352-45605352 GCF_036898095.1 Palaemon carinicauda | reverse complement strand
ACATTGCCTTTCATATCGATGAAGATGATAAAACCTGACCTCTTCCTCATGATCCCATTGTTCTTTAAAATATTTATCAGTAATGATCGGATTCACTTCACTAAATTTGGACCCTTGTTTGTGAGAGAGGAACTGTAAGACTCGAACAGATTAGAGGGTTTGTGTATGCGAAAATATGGTTAAACCTGATCGCTAATACTTGCGAAGATATTTATTTGATTTGAATGAAACTAGTGCATAATTCAGTTAACTTTTTTGGGATATACTACATGGTATAGTGATGTCATTACACTTGTTTGTGTATTTATTTGTTTGCATGTATGTCTGTGTGTTTGTGATTCGCAAGACTCAAAAAAAAACTATTTGAAAAAATCTCATTAAATCTGGTGGGATGATTGGCCATGATCCTAAGGGCAATTTAATTGTATTTTGGATGTTATTGGGTCAAAAATCAAGCCAGAGGTCACAAACAGGTAAAACACGGTGTCAGGCAAATTTCTCGAAATCGATTATGCGAAGATAAATTTCTCGAATTCAATTGACCGAAATATAATTTCTCGAATTATAATTTACTCGAAAACAAAGAAGTAAATTTCTCGAACACAATCGCAAGTATCCCATAAGTGCCAAAGACCAATTTATAAAGAGGCTATTAGCATTCCGTGATGTTCTGTATGTACGGGTGTACGTATAATGCACGATACGCTGCGTACCTATTTGTAATCACACTTTAGCGTCATAAAAGATATTAACTTTATTTTTTAGATAAAATAACACAGTATGGAAAAACAAAATAGAAAGAAAATGAGTGAGACTAAAACAAGTGATAATCAGAAAAAAAAAAAAAAAAAAAAAAAAAAAACGAAGAGAGGCCTGTGTAGCATACAACATTTCATTTTGTTTGATTAAATTTCAATATTGTATTTCATTCTAAATGATGATATTTTCATACATACAATAAAATTATAACCTTTGTATTTTTTTTCATTTCTTCATTTACAATAAATTTTTAACAATTGTGTTTGTCAACCCAAAATAATATATTTTTCTTTGAAATACATGAAAATTTTTACATTAAATTTTCTCGACAAAATAGATATCAGTTTTCAAGAAATATATGATTCGAGAAAATGATAGCTCGAGAAATTATTTTTTTCGAACAATTGAGTTCGAGAATTTGACTTTCAAGAAAATCGTAAAAACACGCCTTTTTGCTATAGTGTGGCCCTTTTTTATATTATTTGCATGAAACTGGTGTCAAAATCAGCAAAATCAAGAAGTATATATATATATATATATATATATCTCTCTCTCTCTCTCTCTCTCTCTCTCTCTCTCTATATATATATATATATATATATACGTATATATATATAGATAGATAGATAGATAGATAGATATATATATATATATATATATATAGATATATATATATATATATATATATTATATATATATATATATATATATATCAATATATACAGATATATATATATATATATATATATATTTGTATATATAAATATATATATATATATATATATATACAAATATATATATATACATATATATATATATATATATATATGTATATATATATATATGTATGTATATATTTCGGGATCAAATACCCACAATTTCATTAATTTTGTTGTTGATAAAAGTGTCAGTGGCATAGCCTAATCATGCACTTCACCGTGAGCCCGTTCTTGTCTCATCTTCAATTGACGTCTAGCTCCTGCACTCTTCTCATTGTTTTTGAGCCTCAACAATTATTTCTCCTTAAAGTTATCTGTTCTGTAATAAAATCAATATAATTGTTATAAAAGCATAAACAGAATTAAGGAAGGTAATTGAGATCATTGAAAATAATAAATGTTTGGAGAGTATGAATAAGAATTGCAAAACGTAAACATACACAGACACCCACACACACACACACACACACACACATATATATATATATATATATATATATATATATATATATATATATATATATTCAAATAAGCCATATATATTTTTGATACATTAATGTCTGGATTCTCTTAACGACATCGGGATCAGAGCCCCAGGTGAAATCACACAAAGACAAGAGCTTGGCTCCGGCCGGGAATCGAACCCTGGTCGGCAAGCTTGTATAGACAGTGACTAAGCCACTTGGCCACGAAGAAAGATAAAAGTCAATGACAATTCTTCTGTATTTATACCTGTCGAATTCAGGTATTTTGTACTTAGAATTGAAATCAAACCATCTTCACCATCGTAGCTAATTGGTAGTTTGTTACTTGGCATTCAATTAATGATAAATTTTCACATTTTTACGTGTTTTTCATATTCAAATAAGCCATATATGTTTTTGATACATTAATGTCTGGATTCTCTTAACGACCTCGGGATCAGAGCCCCAGGCGAAATTACACAAAGACAAAAGCATGGCTCCGGCCGGGAATCAAACTCTGGTCGGCAAGCTTGTATAGACAGTGATTAAGCCACTTGGCCACGAAGAAAGATAAAAGTCAATGACAATTCTTCTGTATTTATACCTGTCGAATTCAGGTATTTTGTACTTAGAATTGAAATCAACCCATCTTCACCATCGTAGCTAATTGGTAGTTTGTTACTTGGCATTCAATTAATGATAAATTTTGCACATTTTTACGTGTTTTTCATATTCAAATAAGCCATATATATTTTTGATACATTAATGTCTGGATTCTCTTAACGACCTCGGGATCAGAGCCCCAGGTGAAATCACACAAAGACAAGAGCTTGGCTCCGGCCGGGAATCGAACCCTGGTCGGCAAGCTTGTATAGACAGTGACTAAGCCACTTGGCCACGAAGAAAGATAAAAGTCAATGACAATTCTTCTGTATTTATACCTGTCGAATTCAGGTATTTTGTACTTAGAATTGAAATCAACCCATTTTCACCATCGTAGCTAATTGGTAGTTTGTTACTTGGCATTCAATTAATGATAAATTTTGCACATTTTTACGTGTTTTTCATATTCAAATAAGCCATAAATATTTTTGATACATTAAAGTCTGGATTCTCTTTACGACCTCGGGATCAGAGCCCCAGGCGAAATCACACAAAGACAAGAGCTTGGCTCCGGCCGGGAATCGAACCCTGGTCGGCAAGCTTGTATAGACAGTGACTAAGCCACTTGGCCACGAAGAAAGTAAAAAGTCATGACAATTCTTCTGTATTTATACCTGTCGAATTCAGGTATTTTGTACTTAGAATTGAAATCAACTCATCTTCACCATTGTAGCTAATTTGTAGTTTGTTACTTGGCATTCAATTAATGATAAATTTTGCAAATTTTTACGTGTTTTTCATATTCAAATAAGCCATATATATTTTTGATACATTAATGTCTGGATTCTCTTTACGACCTCGAGATCAGAGCCCCAGGCGAAATCACACAAGGACAAGAGCTTGGCTCCGGCCGGGAATCGAACCCTGGTCGGCAAGCTTGTATAGACAGTGACTAAGCCACTTGGCCACGAAGAAAGGTAAAAGCCAATGACAATTCTTCTGTATTTATACCTGTTGAATTCAGGTATTTTGTACTTAGAATTGAAATCAACCCATCTTCACCATCGTTGCTAATTGGTAGTTTGTTACTTGGCATTCAATTAATGATAAATTTTGCACATTTTTACGTGTTTTTCATATTCAAATAAGCCATATATATTTTTGATATATTAATGTCTGGATTCTCTTAACGACCTCGGGATCAGAGCCCCAGGTGAAATCACACAAAGACAAGAGCTTGGCTCCGGCCGGGAATCGAACCCTGGTCGGCAAGCTTGTATAGACAGTGACTAAGCCACTTGGCCACGAAGAAAGATAAAAGTCAATGACAATTCTTCTGTATTTATACCTGTCGAATTCAGGTATTTTGTACTTAGAATTGAAATCAACCCATTTTCACCATCGTAGCTAATTGGTAGTTTGTTACTTGGCATTCAATTAATGATAAATTTTGCACATTTTTACGTGTTTTTCATATTCAAATAAGCCATATATATTTTTGATACATTAATGTCTGGATTCTCTTTACGACCTCGGGATCAGAGCCCCAGGCGAAATCACACAAAGACAAGAGCTAGGCTCCGGCCGGGAATCGAACCCTGGTCGGCAAGCTTGTATAGACAGTGACTAAGCCACTTGGCCACGAAGAAAGTAAAAAGTCATGACAATTCTTCTGTATTTATACCTGTCGAATTCAGGTATTTTGTACTTAGAATTGAAATCAACCCATCTTCACCATCGTAGCTAATTTGTAGTTTGTTACTTGGCATTCAATTAATGATAAATTTTGCACATTTTTACGTGTTTTTCATATTCAAATAAGCCATATATATTTTTGATACATTAATGTCTGGATTCTCTTTACGACCTCGGGATCAGAGCCCCAGGCGAAATCACACAAAGACAAGAGCTTGGCTCCGGCCGGGAATCGAACCCTGGTTGGCAAGCTTGTATAGACAGTGACTAAGCCACTTGGCCACGAAGAAAGTAAAAAGTCATGACAATTCTTCTGTATTTATACCTGTCGAATTCAGGTATTTTGTACTTAGAATTGAAATCAACTCATCTTCACCATTGTAGCTAATTTGTAGTTTGTTACTTGGCATTCAATTAATGATAAATTTTGCACATTTTTACGTGTTTTTCATATTCAAATAAGCCATATATATTTTTGATACATTAATGTCTGGATTCTCTTTACGACCTCGGGATCAGAGCCCCAGGCGAAATCACACAAGGACAAGAGCTTGGCTCCGGCCGGGAATCGAACCCTGGTCGGCAAGCTTGTATAGACAGTGACTAAGCCACTTGGCCACGAAGAAAGGTAAAAGTCAATGACAATTCTTCTGTATTTATACCTGTTGAATTCAGGTATTTTGTACTTAGAATTGAAATCAACCCATCTTCACCATCGTTGCTAATTGGTAGTTTGTTACTTGGCATTCAATTAATGATA
>NC_090747.1:45591689-45596689 GCF_036898095.1 Palaemon carinicauda | reverse complement strand
TTAATCATAATTAAATAACCTTTGACGATAAGTTTGCCATGTTTTTTTTCATTATTATTATAGGTGACTTTCTGTAACTCCTTTGTCCGAAGAAAAAGTTTAACTCTTATTTGGATAGTGTTTTCACCCTCAATGTTGGGAAATTTGTCGATTAAATATCGGCTTCTCTTTTCTCCTTCTACCGAATTTCATTATGTTCATTCAAAGAAGCATTGGCTCCTTATATCCTATTTTTTGGGCGATCAATATAAAAAAAAATATTAGTTTGATTTAACAAGAAATCATTTATATTTACTTTTACTCCTAATATTCTTCCGCTCATGTTTTCTGCTGTGATATCCCAGGGGGTAGCTTATGCATAACCTTATCACAGAGCATATTAAACTTCTCGTTCTTATCAGAAAATATAAGTAAAAAAAAAAAGAAAAAAAAAAGAAAAAAACTTTTACATACAAAATGACGAATTAACATAATTTCTATAACATTAAATTGAGATATGTAACCACAAAATACAAATAAGTAAAGAATTGGTTTCCAATGAACTGATTTGATCTCTCTCTCTCTCTCTCTCTCTCTCTCTCTCTCTCTCTCTCTCTCTCTCTCTCCAAAATTTATGACTAATGATTGAATATAGTTATACATTTAGGTTATCAAGATGGAGATTGATGGGGGATAATTTGAGAAGGGAATATAAATTAGTCCAAGATGTACCTGAATGTAAGCTGATGATAAGAAGAGGAAGGTGTAAACTGAGGAATGTGGATGATGACAATGCGAGAGGCAATGGATCTAGAACTGGGTTGAGGGTCGGAGATATGGCACAGGAAAGCGCCATTTACACCCCACGGTTTCCAGAATATTAAATAAGTAATTATTTATGACATATCAGAGTTTTCATTTCCATTTAAAGGTTTGATAAAATCTTTGATTGAAAATAGCAAAGCGATTCTTTCCTTTTCAACGTTTTAATCACGTTAATAATAACAGATATATCTTCAACTCCCCAGTCACCTTAAGAAAGGATAACACGTAGTCTTTACCCATATATATATATATATATATATATATTATATATATATATATATATATATATATATATATATATATATATATATATATATTGGTGTGCTACTGTTATTAACACACATTTGGGTTCCCATCAAATGTCATCTTCAATGTGTTGTATATTAGACTTGGTATGTTACATCTTCAAGTAAAGTCTAGGTAGGTTAACTTTAAAATAGTTTATTCTTTAAAAACAGTTATTAACATCTCCATCACAGGAGTATAGATGGTTTGGTCGGATGACCATTCCGTATGACATCTAAGTAAGAACTACTAAAAATATCCATATTGATGTTAAAGTTTAATAAGTTCTCTAAGCACTTAATGATTTATTGTAAACACAACATTAATACCGGAAGGTATTTAGTTCTGTTCTCAGAGACAACTCTTTCTCACAGCTTGGTTGTGTCTACTCTTCATGAAAAATGTTACATTACTGAGGTTTTGCATTCGCATCCTGTTCATGATATGACTATGGCATTTCTCAGACTCTCCTACTTCCACAATGACCTCTTAGGTCATGTGTTTTAAACATGTAGGTATATATACATTACATTAGCTCGGTCAGCTACCGTCAATTTATTGAATACGTTAAAAATATGTTTACTAGGAGTGTGACTGGATATATAAATATATTTTTTTATTTTTTTTTTAACCTTAGCCATAAGCAAATGAGGATGAATGTTCAAATAGGCACATTAAAAAAATAATAATGCATACTTAACAGATATTGTCAAAACAAAGAAAAAATGCATGATAAATACAGGTCACATATATGGTACATTGCTAGCTAACGATTATATGGTACCCAAAAAAAATACTGATATACATATGATTCGGTAACTTTGTTAAAGAATAGTTGTTACCTGTGTCAAAAATATAGGTTATTATAATACGGTAACTAATAAAAATGTTTGTTACCTTGGTAAAGATATAATTTTAGTTCACAAACACGAATTCCTGGTACATACACATACCACAGTTTCGTACATATATATATATATATATATATATATATATATATATATATATATATATATATATATATATATATATATATATATATATATATACATATATATATATATATATATATATATATATATATATATATATATATATATATATATATATATATATATATATTCATTTATTTATATATAGGGCTTATATATTTTATTAGGTGCCCAAAAAATGATTTATTTTTTAGATGTTTTTTAAAATGTTTTTAAAATGCAAATATTCTATAGTCTCTTCGGACAAAGGAGTTACAGAAAGTCACCTATAATAATAATGAAAAAAAACATGGCAAACTTATCGTCAAAGGTTATTTAATTATGATTAAGAGTTAATACTTTGTCAATTCTTAATCAAATAACGTTAGTAGGTGGCTGAGATAGTGAGAGAGAACTCGAATGCAACTAACTCTATTTGCGCAGAGCTTGCGCATTTATACAACCCGCTCCAGTCAAGAACGTCACTAAAATTAAAACTTATGGGTATAAAAACTAAAGATTGCAGGCAAAAAGAGGTTATCAGGGAGAGGGGAGAGCGAAAAAGAAAAATGAATTATTATGTTTTAGTGTATGAGCGTGAGTGTTACGCCTGTGGTACAACGTTTGGGCTGAGGATATACGCATCTCATATCTGAAAATGTAGGTCACAATTCTTTATTTAATTCATACAGTATATATATATATATATATATATATATATATATATATATATATATATATATATATATATATATTTGGTTTCTGTTTTAGTTTTATTTATGAACATATGAAATTAGATTTCATACAAAACTTCTTAGTTATCTTTCAATAATCAAAGATATTATTTATTTCGGGCTATATTAAATTAAAGATGTATAACTTCTTATTCATCAAGATTAGCTTCACTAAGAGTGGCTGTCTGAATTTATTGATCGTGTTCGGAGTTACAGATTACCCATTGGCTTGGTATTGTTACCTCTGTGCCCGGATTGAATGAAATGACAATGGAAACGAAAGGGAATTTGCATAATACAGATGAGAGGGTCAATAAGATTATATATGGTGAAGGCATGTATTGGTTTAGGAAGTAATTCTTTGATAACATTTCCTCAATTTAGTGAAAACAAACAAAATCGATTAATTTTACTCAAATTTTGGCATAGGAGTAACCGAGAATACCATACGTTTTTCGTTAGACACACTCGGTGTTACCTGTTGATATTTAGTTACTATTCTTTTTTTCTTCATCTGATGATTAATATCAGTGATTGTGTAGAATAAGTGAAGGCATTTTTCTAGTGAATGGTCAGTTTTAGTTTAATAAAGGTCTATTGAAATAAAAACTAATTTCTCCATAAAAACATCAGCGGCTGTCAGTGTGTGATATCGAGTGTTCACCATTCAGTGGAAGCAGGAACCGCAAAGTGCATGACTATTGGCCTAATGTGGTTGTAAATTACTTTCATAACGTTATATAAAATACTATATATATGTATATATATAAATATATATATATATATATATATATATATATATATATATATATATAATATATATATATATATATATATATATATATATACATACATATATAGAAATATATATGATTACATATATATATATATATATATATATATATATATATATATATATATATATATACATATATAGAAATATATATAATTATATATATATATATATATATATATATATATATATATATATATATATATATATATACATATATAGAAATATATATAATTATATATATATATATATATATATAAATATATATATACATATATATATGATTATATATATATATATATATATATATATATACATATATATATATATATATATATATATATATATATATATACATATATAGAAATATATATAATTATATATATATATATATATATATATATATATATATATATATATATATATATATATATATACATATATATATATATATATATATACATATATATATATATATATATATATATATATATATATATATATATGTGTGTGTTTATATTTATATATATATATATATATATATATATATATATATATATATATATATATATATATATATATATAGGTGTGTGTATATATAGATATACTGTATATATATATATATATATATATATATATATATATATATATATATATATATATATATATATATGTGTGTGTATAGGCACACACACACACACACACACACACACACACATATATATATATATATATATATATATATATATATATATATATATATATATATATATATATATATATATATATATATATATATATATATATTAATATACGATCGTAGAATTCAGCGATGATACCTTTTAACGTATTCCCACTAAACAAGCTCATAAATTATGGTAAACAAATCATTTATCTATCAAACTCATGATAATGAAACATAAATAATGGAAAATTATATTAGACTGCAACTATCTAAATACTGAAACAATATTCAATTTATCAAATAATAAGTTGGAAATTATATTTTCTAGAGTAATGAAATAGGATTAAGCATTTAGTTGAATAAGAATTCAAGTTGCCCTTCACTTTTTTCATACTAACATGTGTCTTATTTTTATTTTATTCAATTAGATGCTAAAGTATTTCAGTGTTTGTCCAAATAAATCTTGATAACTTACAATTTAACAGTAAAAAAGTAGAGAGTTAATTTACAAATACCATTTGGCCATGCTTATGAGGTTAAACAAGAGAGGTGAATCTATTTTGACATATAAAACTGGCTCTCAAACTAATTTAGATGATAATCCCCTGAATACTAATCTTATCTAAAACGAGTTTTTGCTACGTATAACCAGTTTTAACCAATATATAATAAATAGTTTATATCTTCAGAGATTATAATCATTAAGAATATAAAAGGAAATTCTCTAC
>NC_090747.1:45581689-45584189 GCF_036898095.1 Palaemon carinicauda | reverse complement strand
GGCTGCCATACACGTAATATGGATATAAATTTTGTCCACTTTCTGTCTCACATTTACTCTTTTTAATGAAAACATTCATAGATTAAATTCTATTTAAATATATAGCCTAAATTTACCTACTCTTGATTATAGAAAAAAAAATATTTCAGCTATCCATTCATTCACGCTTCACATAAAAATAGTTATAAGTTTTATGTTTGTTGGGAGATAAGATTACTACAAGAATTATCGCCTCTAGGAAGGACAAAAGCTACGAAGATATAATAGACTTTGTCTGATAATAGATTTTCTTAAGCTATTACTAAAGTCATTTTGACACTAATTAGAAAAATCAGTTACCTTTACCTTATAGTAATGATAAGAGCAAGAAATTTCTTTAATTATTGTGACATTACAGATAGGGGAAATTAAAAAAGAATTACCAATATCACTAAAGTAGATATATATTTTTGCCTTATTTTTTGACAGTGTTGGCATCATAAATGTTCAAAACCAGATGTAACGCACTATAATTATTTAGTAGCTACTTTCATCTTGGTAAGGGTAGAAGAGACTTTCTAGATATGCTAAGCATCTTTTCCAGGAGTAGAACACTCCGAAATCAGTCCCATGTTCTATAGTCTTGGATAATGGCATAGCCGCCTTACCATAGTCTTTCACTGTTTTGGGGTAGAGTTCTCTTGCCTGAGTGTACACATGGGCACAATATTCTAACTTATTTCTCTTCCTCTAGGTCTTTCTCTTAGAGGGTTATTATGTTCATATAAGGAAGATCTATTCTAAAGTTATTACTGTTTTTAAAATATTTTATTTTGATCGTTCATTTCTGCTCTTATTGATTTATTTCCTTCTTTCCTCACGCTTTAGTTTATAGCATCCTGCTTTTTCAAGTAGGAGATGTTTTCCTTTGGCAGCTTTGGTGAAGTAATTTTCTAGGTCAGAGTGTTCAAACTCTTCACTCAAGATAACAGCCCCTTCATGTCTTTAGATCATCACTTTCTGATTGTCTTTGAAGCCTCTATATAAATTTAGAATGATGGAGTGTTTTACCTGTATTATCTTAAAGAGAAAACGGAATATCTCCCTCATCACGGAAATCCTACCCAATGAATTTTTAAACTCGATGAACAGAAAAAAAAAAAAAGGTTTGCAATAGGCCCTTTTGTTAATGTATAGATTTTTTTGTAATTTTTATTTTTTTTTATTTTTTTTTGGGGGGGCTGAAAAGATAAACGTATAAGAGAGAGTACAACTCTTGTTTTGTGTAGAGGTAGGGGATCGGGCAAACTGTAATTTTTTTCTACTTCAATGCCCCTATGAAGTGAGGGCCCTTTTTAAAAATAGCTTCTGGTAATAACTCAATTACTTTTTTTCAGATTCCTCGATAGCCAACCAGTGTGGACGTTGATTATGCCATCCAATATTTTCAATTTACTTTGAATATTTATCCAAAGATGAAACAATACACTGAATATTTTAACGGACTGTCAATCTTACCCTTGATATCGCCTAGTGATCAATTTCTATATCCCTAAAGCTGAAGGTGATAATACAATAATACTGTATTAAAGTCGGATAACGTTTATTTCTCTATATTAATAGAAAGTACTTCATAGTCTATATTTAAGTAGTAAGTGCCAATTATATTTGATACTTTGCAATATGAACTCACAGGTCTCTACCTTATGTACCGCATCTTTTCTAATGAAGCTATCGTCTGGGAGAGAATTTCAAAGTCAATAAATCAAATTAAAATAAAATGTTTATTAATAAAAGTGTAACCTATTGAAAATTTTTGAAGGATCATTGTCTGCCTCATATATTCATTTGTTTCCTTTTTTTATGCGTATCTTTTCCCCTTATTTTATCTTAATAACATAGTACATACCCATCTCTTACGAGGCTCACAATGTCAAGAACGTATCTCGATATGAAGCCTCCTGTCACTTTTCGACCTAATTATGCGTATCTATAAAGGATACCCAAAGTCAAGAAGAGAGTACCTATCAATCAAAATTACCCACAAACACATTGTAAAAGATAGAAAGTTGTATATATATAACACTAGCCCTCGAAGAGGAAAAAACGAAGAGTTGTAAGGTAATTAGAGAGAGAGAGAGAGAGAGAGAGAGAGAGAGAGAGAGAGAGAGAGAGAGAGAGAGAGAGAGAGAGAGAGACGGAGAGAGAGAGAAACGTAAGAATTTTCTAACAAATAAATTTACAAAACCCTGCACCTATTGGGTAACCATGATCTTAGTTCCTTATAAATTCTAGTGTTTGAAAGCTAGATATTATTCATAAACACTTTCTCATTTTATTGTCCCAAAGAAAGATACCTTGAAGACATTTTAATATCACCCCCTTTTTATTTCCGCCAACAGTAATTACTGGAACGCAATCCTTTATCATATTTTGAAAAAAAAAATTATACTAAAAAACGAATGAAAAATACACGTCTCTTTTTACATCACCAGTATCAGTTTTGTTGCAAATTCTCTTG
>NC_090747.1:45574189-45576689 GCF_036898095.1 Palaemon carinicauda | reverse complement strand
GAGAGAGAGAGAGAGAGACCGTTTATTCTTAAATATTATAACTTTAACAGTAACGAAATATGTATAGGTTTATAAAAAATAGCTGAGTGATAATGTTCTACTCTATAAAAAGAATTACAATTTTGAGTTCTCTAGCTTTTTTTTCCAAACAGTTAATGTAGGGAAATTAAGAAAGATCGATAGAACATTGAATAGTGACAATGCAGATTACTAAAAACTGCTCATCAAAAACAGACTTTGTGAAATATGGTTCTGTTGTTTAGTGTCAACAAAAGCCAGTGTTAACTGTGTTAAAATAATTTTGAAATAAAAAGAATCCGATAATGTCAGTCACTTATTCGTATTTTATTCAGTACGTCCTTGAAGCATGAATCATAACATAATAACTCTCAGATCTTTCAATGGTTGAAGAGAATCTACAAGTCAATTGAGTTTCGCTCAAAGGAGATGATATATTCCTAATAAAAAGACCTCAATGTTTAAGGATTCCCTAAACATTGAGTTAGTTTTAAGAAGAACGAAGCGGGAGACAATGATTACTATTTAATTCACTTAAACCTGGGTGTATGGACAATGCATTGATGGTAGAGACGTCGGGTGTGCACAAAGGCAAAAACAAAATTAGGTCACGATAATGTCGCCATGTCTTAAGAAGCAGTGTTCTGGGATTACCCATTATCGTAACAACATAAACTTAGGATAGCGGTGGATCATATTGGCCGTCTCTCTCTCTCTCTCTCTCTCTCTCTCTCTCTCTCTCTCATACACAAACACGCTTCTTAAACCAAGATGTGTTATGGCTCTATTACCATGTCAGTCATATCAGAATGACTTTTTTTCGCCAATAAATAAAAAATTTCAAACTTCTCTCTCAATTCCAATGTTGCCAATAGAGTAATCTCCCTCAAAATGGATAGGTGAATTTTCTTTAAAACATAGTTACTTTTAATTGCATAATCTATTGATAATTTTAGTAACATCCCTTTGTTTATAATCTGTTTTAATGCAGAGAACAACCCTTTTCAGATATGTCTAAAAATTGCATATAAGCTTCACATCATATCAACCTACCAGGCATTTTAAAGGAATGTTTAAAAGATCTCTGATTTACAATTTTCAAAATCCAAACGTTGTTATTCCACCGAATGATATTTCCTGCGAAAGAGGAAGAAAACGGTCTAACGACGATTCTTTTAATATTAGCTAATTTGGTCAAATATTTGGAATTTTGTCTAAAAGAGCAATTCATCCAGATATTTAGTCTAAAACGGATTTGTCTAATGGACATATTACACTAGTGTTGATTAATCTAAAATTAATGTAAAAGACAGTATGATAATATTAAAACCTAAATTGGAAACTTCTCTAACTATATAAAATAAGCAAGTACTTGTTTCATAAATGTACATAAAAAAGTAATCTTAAATAAATAGAAATATACTGTACTTTGGGGTCAAAGATTTACATTACGAACCAGAGCTTGTAGAAAATATAAAATATCATTATTCTTTCTCGTTCAAAACAGTTAAGATTCTCTCTTCACATTATATTTTTTTCTTTTCCCTTTAGTTAAATGTTATACTCTCAAAGAATAATGCATTCAAATAGTTTTTCCACATTCTTATGCTGATTTTTCAGTTCGCTGATCAGTTGAAAATTCCAGCAAAAGCACAACATTGTAATATCTATAACCATCGATGCCAAAATTCGACTTTATTTTGAGTCCTTGGAATATCAAGTTCTATCCTTCATTGTATTGGCCAAGGCCAGGAGAGAGAAGGTCTGCTCCTTGGAGGTCGGCTCACTTCCCCCAAACCCTCCCCGTAGGCATAGATCTGTCTGCCTGTATCCTGCGTCACCAGGTGATTTACCATAAAAAGAAAGGGGGGGAGGGGGCATTTGATGGTGAAAATTACTACGTAATCACCATAGTTATTTAGTTCCTACCAATCTAAAGTCACTAATAAGGATGCATTTCTTCTGCTGAACTGAGATTTGTAAATGGGAACTCCCTTGCATATTCACTTATGTTATTTATCATCAATGTAAAGTGACGAACTATTTTCCTAAACAAAGGATATCAGGGTAGCCCTAATTGTTTGGGACTGTCGTATTTGAAGACTGCGTCTTTGTTATAATAATGGTATGTAATTTAGCCTCATGCATAATTAGTTCAGAAATTTGTGTTCCGATATCTTTTCGAGATTTGTATACATGTCTTGAGCAAGTGGACGTAAGTCTCGTATTTTGGTTTATATATGGCCTATTTATATTAAGGTTGTTATTGATCCTCATACATTTCATAATTTTCATTATCACTTATATGACATAATGATTTGCTGCACCCGTTAACTATGATGATGATGATGAAGTCATTTTGGTCGTCAGAGCAACAAACTGAATATCCTGGTGATATATGTTTATCATGAACTTCATGTCAGCGCTTATATGATCTAACTATACTCGTTGCTTAATAATTTAAATACTTTTAATGAGCGTA
>NC_090747.1:45541689-45549189 GCF_036898095.1 Palaemon carinicauda | reverse complement strand
CATACAAACTGATGAACTGGATCTTCAATCAACATCCTAGGAAGCCCAAGGACTGACGTTCAACGTTTACAAAACATATCCAGGAAGCACTACATTCAACGGAAACTCGAACGATACATCGCTAACAAAACATCAAGAGAGAGAGAGAGAGGATGTGTTGACATCACACAGAACCATATATAAGCTAAGTACAAATTTGTAAATCCATTCCACTTTGGGCAGTGAAGTGTAGTTATCATGAGTCGTTAGTCGATTATTACTGGGGTGAGTGGTTTGCTAATCTTTTATTTTCCTTTCATTAAAGGAAACTGTGTTCAACTCCGAATTCTCTTCTAGAATTTTTTCTCTCTTTGTGCTAATTCCTTTTTCTTTCAGAAATTTACAGGAAATATCTTTGTGTTCGGCTTTCTTTCAGAAATTCTCGGGAAATGTCTTGGGATTAGTAACATTGTTTGGGGAATTTTATTGTACATATGCGTTTACGCAGTGGACGTCTGTATTCATATAGATATTTTGATAGAATTGCAAGGGGTCGAAGAGATAGGAAAAGAAATACACCAGTCATGACTCCCCCTGTGAGCCCTACCCCTGAACCTAGTGGCGTAGGCCACACTAATCCTCCTCCAATTGTGACGCTTGTAAATGCCAGGTCAGCAATCCTTCCTATTCAGGGTCGAGTCAATGGGTTCTTGCCACAAAATGTGGAGTCATGGATTTCATCCGTCGATGCCCATTTAAATGCCAAACAAATCGTAGACCCTTTTGTACAATTACAAGAAGCTAAAAGTTTTATAGATTTTTCTAAGGGGGATGCGAGTGCATATTTAAGAGGTGTTTCATTTCAAGAAGCAGTTACCTGGGATGATTTCAATGTTAGGTTACGTGCGGTCTATGGGGGTGAAGAAGCCTTGAATGTAGTATTAACGTTAAGAATACACTTAATCAAGCCACTATGAATCAGCTTAATGTTATTGAGAGAGCAGCTCTCATAGCTGATAGGCTTAATGAATATCAGGACATTTTAGGTAATTCCACTTGGGTTACTAGGGATAACATCTCCGTGAAAGATTTTTTACGATTAATGTATTTAACTTGCATGACACTTATGTTGCCTGAAGCTTTAGTGCGGTGTTTTGATAAAAAGTTAACGCCTGCAAGTACGGAATTGGATGTATATAAACAGATAAAAAAACACATGTCCAAGTGTCCAGATCTCGATCCCGTGTTAACTCAAGTTTTTGCAAAGAATGAAACAAAGCCACAAACAGTGAACGTAGTTAATAGTCAAGTAGCGGGAATGGCGTGTTATAATTGCAAACGTTAAGGTCACTTAAGCGCGGACTGCAGAACGAAATTCTGCTCGATTCATAATAGTTCAACTCATTCATACAATCAATGTTACTCGCGTAAGACACAACAGAATCCCAGAAATACACAGTCAATTCCACAGTCAGTTCCATATGGAAATAAAAAGAAAAATCCTCATTTTAACAATAAGAAGAAACAACCAAATGTCAATGCAGTTCAGAGTCCAAAGCAAACAAACACTTCTTCGAATATCGCTGAGCCTGGGTCGTCAAACCAGACCTCGCAAGGTCAGACTAATTTTCAGAATGTGCAGAGTAAAGCAAATACCACATAGTTAACTCCACAGGGGAAGAGAGTGATGTTGGGTCAAGGTCATTCATGTCAACATCAATAGTATTGAATAATCAATTTAATGTTTTATCAGATAATTGTGAGACAATAGATTTTCCTATGAAACACACGGCTGAATTAAATAAAACAGTGCATGCTCCCGTAGATTTGCAACGAATTCGTACAATAATAAGCCAAAATGAGTTACGACCAACCTTATATACTGTAAATTTAGAACACAAATCCTTTATGTTATTTTTTGACTCTGGTAGTCCACGTAATATCATGGATTTGAAGACACATCATTTGTTGTTTTCGAACTTTCCGATTGAAAAATCCGGAGTTAGACTCTCGGGTATAGGAAATAATGAATTAAATGTCATAGGCATAACTCATGTTCAATTCAAAGTCGGTAAACGCACGTTTGCCGATACATTTGTTGTTTTACAAAATATTGATATGTGTCCAGCTGTAATTATAGGATACCCATCTATGGGAAATCAAAACATTATCTTAGCCCCTGCCAAGGACGGCGTGTATATCAAAGGGAAATTCTATAAGTCTTCTAATACCTTAAAATCAGTTTTGGATAAAAAGGAGACGACAAATGTAACCGTAACGTACGTTGAAGAACCAATAACTTGTCTCACTAATAAAGAAATAATACACGCGACCCAGCAGAATTCTCGTTCACTCGTAATATCATCTTGCACGCAATCTATCGAGCCAAACGTACCTTCGAATTTAATAGTGCAAATAAAAAAAACATTACCGGGATCTGAAACATTAATCCTTTCCGACACTTTGAAAACTAATGGATTGTCTGTCACACAAGCTATTTATACAGTAGGCTCACATCAACAATGTAATATTGAAGTCTGTAATCATTTAAATAACACTTTAGTAATTCACAAAAATCAACATATCTTGGATGTAGAAGTTTATAAACCTCGTATTCTTACCGTTGTTGAGATCAATCACTCTCAATCAGTTGCGTATGAATCCCTTTTGCGATCTATTAAAAATAAAATCAATAAGAACATTCAAGACCAAGAAATTCAGCAGAAAATTTTTGGACTTTTAACTAAATATCATGATGTTTTTTCCACTACGGATGGATCCTTAGGAAAAACAGATGTGATCGTGCATCAAATAAGGTTAAAGGACAAGCAGAAAATTATCTATGTACCCTTGTACAGACTCCCTATGAAATTCCAGAATGAAATAAATGATGAAGTAGGTAAAATGTTAGAAGAAGGAGTCATTAGGAAATCAAACAGCCCTTATAATTTTCCTTTAATAGTTGTACCGAAAAAAGATCGAACATGGCGTATCTGCGTCGACTTCCGTCGTCTAAAAGAGGAGACGATCCCTGATCGATTCCCAGTGCCATGTACTGACGATATTTTGTCTTTGTTAGGTCAGAATAAATATTTTACCAGTTTGGACTTACTTAAAGGCTTTCACCAGATATCATTAGAAGAAGATAGTATCCCATACACAGCCTTCAGCACAGCCAGGGGACATTATGAATTTTTATGGATGCCTTTTGGTTTACGTTGTGCTCCTATAACATTTACAAGAATGATTAACATAGTGTTTGGAGACTTGTTAGGGGATATATTGCATGCCTATATGGATGATCTTGTAATCTTTTCCAACACTTTAGAAGAATATCTACGTAAGTTAGAACTAGTACTACAGAGATTAAGACAACATAACTTAAGGGTAAAGATTAGTAAGTGTGAATTTTTCAAAACAGAATTAATATATTTGGGTTTCATGGTGTCAAGCCAAGGTCTTAAAGTAGTCCATGATAAGGTGTCGGCTATACGTAATTTTCCCATACCTACTAATGTCAAGGGAATACAGCAATTTCTGGGTTGTAGTGGATATTACAGGCGTTTTATACACAACTATTAAATAATAGCCGCTCCTTTAACTGATCTTACGAAGAAGGGCGTAGATTTCATATGGTCTGAGCAACATCAACAGGCGTTTAATACTTTGAAAGATGAACTGTGTAGTTCTCCTATCTTAAAATTTCTTGACTTCAGTAAGGAATTCTTCATTGCAACAGACGCCTCAGACTTAGGAGTAGGAGGGGTATTGCTTCAGCAATATGATAAACAGTTTTTCCCGATAGCTTTCTATTCTCGGAAATTGAGAACTTCCGAAAGTATGCAGTAATAGACAAGGAAGGGCTAGCTATTGTTAATTCACTAGTGCATTTAAAGTTCTTAATTTACGGTTATCCCGTTAAGGTTCTTACTGACCATAAACAACTAACAGAGTTCTTTAAAGGCTTCAACCACAGCCCTAAACGAACTCGGTGGCATTTAATCATTCAAGATTTTGGCGCAAGAATCGGGTATTTACCTGGGAAAGCAAATATCATTGCGGATGCATTATCACGCAACCCGGTGTCATCTTGTACGGAGCCTTTAGCTGAATTAATAGATATATCAACATCCATGCCTATTGTTAAAACGATATCTGAACAAGAAGATTTAGGCTGGAGCGCTGAATTGTTACAGACTGAGCAAAGAAAAGATCAGAAAATAGAAACAATTATAAATGCTTTGAAAGGCAATCATAAGGAAAAGGGATATATAAAGTATAAGCAGCAGAATTATATAATCAAAGATAATATTCTGTGTAGGACTGTGACAAGGAAAACCCGCAATACACCACATGTAACTAACGACCAGGTAGTAGTACCAATCTCACTTATTTCCACTGTCCTGAATTGGTTGCATTCAAATCTATTACATGGACACCCGGAGTTCTCATTAATGTCACAGAAAGCCAAATCATTGTTTTATTGGCATATGATGCTTACAGATATAAAAAGACACATAGCTAATTGTTGCACATGTCAGGAAAACAAAGGGCATACGAAAACACCTGTCAGCCTAGGGGCTTATCCTGTGCCCAATCAACCCTTTGAAAGAATACATTTAGATTTGTTAACAGGATTTTACGAGTCAGACAGAGGAAATAAGCACCTCTTAGTAATTATAGATGCTTTAACTCGATATAAAGAACTAATAGCGCTTAAAACTAAAACTGCGATTGAATGCGCAAGGAAGGTTTACGAGTGTTACATTTGTAAACATGGAATTCCACACATGATAATCTCAGACTCGGGTGGTGAATTTAATAATCACTTTCTTACCTCATTGTGTGAATTCCTTAGCATAAAGAAAATAAATACCATGATATATCACCCAGAGTCGAATGGGCTAGTGGAAAGAGCAAATAGGAAGATTTTAAATATATTAAGAGTAAGACTAGGGGGATCAGACCCCAACTGGGATATTGCAATACCGGCGGCACTGAATACTCTGAATCATTCATATCATATATCAATTAAAATGTCACCGCATGAAGCATTGTATGGTACCCCAGTTAGAACGCCTTTCCATGTATTAACGCCTACAACTAATCTATCAAATCCTTCAAAAGAATGTATAAATGCAAGTATAAGTCGATATGATATCCTTCGAAAGAATTTAGAAGAATCACAAATCATAATGAAAAGGAATGATGATAAAATAGCGAAGCCAACTAAAACATATACCGTGGGTGATAACGTTTATATACAAATCAATGTGCGCAAAGGACTCAATTATAAACTAACACCTAAGTTTGAAGGCCCATTTAACATTTTGGAAACATTAACGGCTAATAGGTTTAGAGTTCAAAACCTATCCCAACCCACGGATGAGAGAATAGTACCATTGGCTCACATAAGAAATTCAAAAAAAAAAAGAAAAAAAAAAAGAGAGGGAAAGAAGTGAGGGAAAATTTTTTTTTATTTGATGTGATTAAAAGTTTTCTTCTTAATACAGGAGTAATTACATATATTTTTCTCGTTACAGGTTTCCAAGATTAATTTTTTGTTGTTGGGAGTGATATTGTTCGCTCAGACATTTTTCTCGTGTGGGATGAGCTCTAAAACTATAAGTATAGATTTTAAATATGGCACTATAGTTGAAAGGCAAGAAGACGTTTTTATTACATCGAGCAACGTAGTTGTAGAAGTGGATATGCAAGCAATTTTTCTTCAAGAGAATGATGTCATTAGCTTAAGAACCGCCATTTCAAGGTTTTCTGCCTCATTGGATGAGTTGCATAGAAGACATTTTCATTTGAATACAGAGAGTTTGCTTGGATCAACATTAAAAGTTGCAGAGATGCTATCTGATGACTTGAAAAATAAGACTTACGAGACAGGATCTTTGGCTTATGACCTTTTGATGTGGACTGTAGGACACGAACATAAAGAAAGACGAAATCCGTTTATTTATGCTGCATCAAACATCTTTGGGTCTATTGCAAGTTTAGGTTTAGGAATTTCCAATCGTCTTAAGATTAGTAATCAAAACAAGAAAATTGAGTTCTTGACTCATGAAGATGAATTGATTATGTCAGAACTAAGGAATCAGTTAGCTTCAATCAATCAAATTATGGATTTAGTAAATGAACATTCAAATAATATCATTCAGATTATGGAAGTACAGGATTTGTTGGCAACGTTAACGTATTATGATTCAAAGATAGATCATATACATAACAGAATTGCACATTTCATTGAGAAATCCAAGGATTATGTAGAAGCTATCACGTTAGCAACTAAAGGTGCACTGTCGCCCCATTTGTTGCCTATAAATTACTTAAAGTTAATTCTGGAGAACGGAAGGGATAAACTAGGCTATGTTCCTTTGTTAGGCGAACGTAGGTTAGAATTTTATTACAGCCTAATTACAGTAAGCGTTGATAATAACAAGATTAGGATTACAATTCCCTTTGATTCTTCTGATGCCAGGCAATCTTACAGGATATCACCATTTCCGACTTTCATGACGAATCACTCAAATCCAGTAATATCCAGTTTGACAGGACACGTATTGATTTCCCCAGACAAGGAAACATATACGATCATTAAAGACTTAAATCAATTAACTCACTGTTCAGACGCAATGGATAGAAAAATATGTACAGCAGACTCATTTGAATTCCATAAAAACTTAATGAATTCATGCGAGTTAGGTATAGTGCTAGATGGTGCTCTCTCCCATACAAGTGAAAATTGTCTGGATAAGCTTTATCCTTTTGACAATAATGAGTGCAATTGCAGACTGAACAATGGCTCGTGGATACGATACGACAAAGACGGCTTCAATGTATCATGCCCTGACGGATCCACGTCTTTCGCCCACATCTTTGTTGCAGCAGATGGTTGTATCGGGACTTCCCCTAATTCCATGGTGACTGGTCTAAGGACACTCATCAGAAAACGAGCCTACTTCGCGAACTTCAAGTGGACATCTACAATGCCAGCACTACCTCTCCCGTACAATCAACAAGTTGCCAAGCGCTTGATGAAATTGACCGAGATAGACCACCTGTCACCGACTTATAAGGAAATTCTTCACCCCATACTGCTAGCAGGATTAGGCATCACGGTGACGATATTTATCGCCGTGAACATCCTTGTTTGGCGTAGGTTACGGTACAGCAGGAAGCTAAAACAGAACGTTTCGCCATGTCCAGACAAAACTCCTTATTTAATTCAGTTTAAAGCCGTTTGAAGTGGCCACCTCATTCGATAAAGGAGTAAAATGTTTGGAAATTGAGTTTGTAAGAAAAGCTGTTAGTACGCTAGTAATATGTAAATGAGGAATTTTTTGAACTTTGCATGGTTAAAAATACATTTTTAAAAAAAAAAATTAAAAGAATATAAATAATTTTTTCTCTCGGCAACTAATAAAATAAAAAGAAAAGAGAAAAAAAAAATTAAATTAACAGAATCTATGGGCATCTAATAAAATATATCAGCCCTATATATAAATATAT
>NC_090747.1:45531689-45536689 GCF_036898095.1 Palaemon carinicauda | reverse complement strand
GTATCTTCGCTCTTCCCTCGCACTAAAACGAACATGAAAATTCAAGTCTGGTTTTTCCTCTGTGATTTTGTCTGTCTTGTGAACTTGTCATGTCCCATTGCCTTGAGGTTTTGTATATAAGGAGAGTGTTCCACAGCAATATAACTCAGTCGTTTCCAATCTGCCTTTGATTTCACAACTCCTCTCTCGGCCCGTCACATTGGTGACCCCGGAAGTCGACTCGCTTCCACCGCCTTCCACCCCCACCCACTCGCCCCTCCATCGTTGGTACTATGACGGACTCTACGGCAGTTGGCGCTACGGCCTCTCCATTCAAACTTTCATCGTTTGCCAGCGGAGAGGCGTTTGCTTGGTTTCAGCACTCAGAAGTCCAGTTTCGTATCAGGGGCGTGACTCGCTCACCCACCAAAGCGGATTATGTTCTCGCGGCGATACCCGAGGACACCTTCCCAGAAATATCCGACTGGCTTTGTGAACAAGGAGACACCCCAATAGCGTATGACGACCTCAAATCATACCTTCTGCAACAGTACTCGCCGTCGCCAGCCGCCCGTATAGCAAAGCTTTTTCAGCTCTCGCAACAACCGTTGGGGGACCAAAGGGCTTCGCTTGCCCTCAGGGAAATGACCAGTATCGCTCGCCTTCAACCTGCCGCAGACGGCTCTCCTCGTGAGGTGAACCTACTCCGTGCCCTTTGGATACGCCGTTTACCTGAACCTGTGCGCGCTGCCATACCCGATGTCGATAGTTTACCCATAAAGGACTTGATGACCAAAGCCGACGCCCTTATGGACAGCCACTTCAAGACCTCCATCAACGCCTCCACCCATGACGACAAGGATGCCTATTCAACGTACACCGAAGCTGACATGAATGCCGTAGGACATACACGCCTACCCCGTGACGTGCCGAAGCGGCGACAAAGCCGCCCACCACCCACCAATCGCCCGCACCCCAACGAACGACTTCTACAGCCACTTACTACCTCCCATCCACCGCAGTTTTGCTACTACCACTTCAGATTCGGGGCAACCGCGAAGAAATGTGCCACTGATTGTCAGTGGCCAAAAAACTTGTAAGTAGGCCATCGCTTGTGGCGGTGGCCTCCCATATTTCTAATCTTTTCTTTTTACAGGATGCAGGAACGGGCGTGCGATTTTTGGTAGACACGGGTGCTTGTCGTTCTCTTTTGCCAAGGAAACTCTTCAAGGCACAACGTAGTCTGTCTACATCTGCCGACGTCCGCTTGGTAGCTGCCAACGGATCTGCGATACCCACCTACGGTTACGAGAGCCTCACATTATCGTTCGGAAATGGTAAATTCAATTGGAAGTTTCTCGTTGCTGACGTCACAATGCCAATCCTCGGTGCGGATTTCCTCTCTCATTTCCACCTTCTGGTCGATGTCGCCCACCGACGATTGGTCAACGCAGACTCATACTTGTCGACACCTCTTCAACCCGCCCCCTCTAACCTCCCTCTCCACATCAGCGCACCCACGGATGCCTACGCCCACCTCCTTACGTCGTACCCGGAAGTTTTCCGTCCAGAACTTCGCCAAACGCCCACGGTTCCTGCTAAGCACGGTATTTATCACCATATCAAGACGACGGGACCCCCAGTCTTCGCAAAATTCAGACGTCTGGCACCGGAACGATTGGCAGCCGCCAAACAGACGTTCGCCGAAATGGAGAAAATGGGCCTTTGCCAAAAGGCCTCCAGCCCATGGTCGTCACCCTTACACATCGTTCTGAAGAAAGACGGCTCCCTCCGTCCGTGCGGGGATTACAGGCGCCTGAACATGCAAACAGAACCGGATCACTACCCCCTCCCAAACATTGCCGATGTAACCTCCTACCTGCACAAAGCAAAGGTTTTCTCTACGCTTGACCTCCTGAAGGGGTATTATCAGGTGCCTATGAACCCAGAAGACATCCCCAAGACCGCCATCACCACTCCGTTTGGTACATACACCTTCAATTACTCCTGTTTTGGCCTTCGTAATGCTGGGGCAACGTTTCAACGTCTCATGGATGGCATCTTAGGGGACCTCCCTTTCTGTGTATGTTATGTGGACGACATACTTGTGTTCTCCTCCTCAAAAGAGGAACACCTCCGTCACCTGCGCATCGTGCTCGACCGCCTGCAACAAAACGGCCTTGTAGTCCGGTACGACAAGTGTACCTTTGGCGCCAACGAAGTGTCGTTCTTAGGGCACCGTATCACTCCTGAAGGAGTCCATCCCCTCCCTGAGAAGGTAGCAGCCGTTCAGAATTTCCCCACGCCCTCGACCGTCAAAGCTCTGCAGGAATTCTTGGGCATGATCAACTATTATCACCGCTTTCTGCCAGCCATTGCCGCCACTCTTGCTCCCCTCTACGCCTCCCTCAAGGGCAAGCCAAAGGACCTGAAGTGGGGTCCCCTTCAAGAAGCGGCCTTCTGCAATGCAAAGAAGGCCCTATCAACTGCTGCGGCTCTCACTTTTCCTATCCCACACGCCCCTCTCTTTTTCTCCACCGATGCCAGCGACGTCGCTATTGGTGCAGTACTCGAGCAGGTGGTCAAAGGCTCGCCCCTCCCATTGGCCTTCTTCAGCAGAAAACTGTCCAAGGCAGAATCGGGTTATTCTACCTTCGATCGAGAATTGCTGGCGGTGCACCTGGCTGTCCGTCACTTTCGCCATTTCTTAGAAGGTACGCCCTTCGTCATTCGCACAGACCACATGCCTCTGGTGCACGCCTTCACTCGACAGTCTGACGCCTGGTCCGCCCGTCAACGCCGACATCTCTCCGCCGTGGCTGAGTACAATTGCACCCTCCAATACGTCCCTGGGAAAATGAATCCCGTTGCCGATGCCCTGTCAAGAAACACGTTGGCTGCCGTTCAACTAGGATTGGATTACAACGCCCTGGCTGAAGCCCAACGACAGGATCCAGAGTATCAAGCTTGTAGGACATCCTGCACGTCCCTCCGTTGGGAGGATTTTCCCCTCGAAAACTCCAACACCACCCTCCTCTGTGACGTCAGTACTGGTAGACCGCGACCTTGGATTCCTGCTCCCATGCGCCGACAGGTGTTTGATTTCATCCACGGCCTTTCACATCCCTTGTGCCATTCTAGTGCACAGCTGCTGAAGGCAAAGTTCATTTGGCACGGTATTTCTAAGGATGCTAAGGATTGGGTCCGTGCCTGTACTTCTTGCCAAACTTCCAAAGTACATCGACACACGGATTAAGGAGTGGGCACCTTTCCTCAACCTCAGCGTCGTTTCGCACACATTCACGTCGACGTTGTAGGCCCCCTACCCACATCACAAGGACATCGTTACCTCTTTACCGTCATCGACCGCTCCACTCGTTGGCCTGAAGCCATTCCCATGGAAACTGCAACGTCCGCCTCATGTACATCTGCCTTACTCTCTGGATGGATTTCAAGATTCGGTATCCCTGAGCATATTACTTCTGACAGGGGAACCACTTTCACCTCTCAATTATGGACGTCATTAGCGAATCTCCTGGGCATCACCCTACATCACACAACGGCCTACAACCCCGCTGCCAATGGAATGGTTGAACGTTTTCATCGCACCATGAAAGCAGCTTTGATGTCCCGCTGCAAGGATTGCAACTGGTTTACTCAGCTTCCCTGGGTCTTCCTTGGACTAAGGACCACTCCTAAAGACGCCCTCGACGTCTCGGCAGCCGAAATGGTGTATGGCGACCTGTTGGTCGTCCCTGCCGAGTTTTTTCCTTCTAAAACCTCCTCCGACGATCTCCAGCGCATACGTCACGTCGTGGGAAAATTTACTCCGTGCCGCCAGACTTACAAGCCCCCAGCGAAGCATCACATACCAACGGACTTGCACTCTGCAACGCACGTCTTCCTGCGCAACGACACCAGCAAACCACCGTTAACGCCCCCTTACACGGGAACTTACCTTGTGATCCGACGCAGTCCGAAAGCATTCCTCCTAAACATTCGGGGCAAAGAAGACTGGGTCTCCATTGATCGTCTAAAACCTGCTTATCTTTTGCCAGATGACCCGCCTACAGTTCGCCTCTCTAGATCAGGGCGCCCTATTTAACATGTACAGTATGTCATTTTTAGGGGGGGAGCCATGTACCAACCGTGTTTCACACAATTGTACATAATTCCTTTTGTATATATTAGGGTTGTATCTTCGCTCTTCCCTCGCACTAAAACGAACATGAAAATTCAAGTCTGGTTTTTCCTCTGTGATTTTGTCTGTCTTGTGAACTTGTCATGTCCCGTTGCCTTGAGGTTTTGTATATAAGGAGAGTGTTCCACAGCAATATAACTCAGTCGTTTCCAATCTGCCTTTGATTTCACAACTCCTCTCTCGGCCCGTCACAATAACTTAATTGCGTGATATGTCTAATCCTTTGAAAACGTTCGTCATGTCAATAGAGTAGTTATTTCTTTTGCTTGAATAATCGATAATCATCGACAAACAACAGATAAGATATTCAGTGTCATTACCATATTGCTGTTATTCAATTGATAAAAAAACGAAGAAAGAATTATATATAATGCATTACAAAGATCGGCCTAACCCAAGTTATAATAGATAAAGATTTAAGTGATAAGAACTAGAAAAGAATGGTTACATAGTCAACAGACCTATACAATAAAACATTGAAACTAAAATTAATTGAAATAATGTTACCAATGGAAATTGGATTGTAGAGATATACTCGTTTTGAAAGAATGTATATAGTTCGTAAGATGAATGTAAAAGGATTTTTGTAATGTAAATTATTTTTTGGAAGATAAATTAATATAACATCAATTGATTGTATTTTGTGGAAAAGATACTAACTTTTTAGTGAGGTATTTTCAGATTAAAAGTTTGATATTTGTCCAGATGGGGAGGAAAAGTAAAGATTTAAGAATTATTCTACTAACGGATATAAAATTTTATATCAGAGAGAACGGGGAAACTTCATTAATATTTAATGACATTCATAGGATGGTTTTTA
>NC_090747.1:45514189-45529189 GCF_036898095.1 Palaemon carinicauda | reverse complement strand
ACCTAGGGAATTTAATGGATTAAACAAATGTTGCTGGAAGAAATAATTTACCTTTGCGCTGATTAAACACCACCAAAGTATAAGTCATGCTTCCATCCAAGACGTGTGGCCACGTAATGAAAATACACAGATTTGGAATGAAGTCTAAATTATTGCATTGCTAAGCTATCTGTGTCTCCCAAGGTTTCCTCCCGAAATCAAATACTGTGGCGTTATTTATTATGACGGGCAGCCTGGTCCGAGTTATGTGAATTTCCAGTTCTTTAAACCCATTTAATTTCAGCGTGTTTGTTAAGCTGGGTCACTGGCAGAGCTAGAAATAGCTATATGCTTTGCTTAGTTGATTTTTTTACATTAATTTTGCTTATTTTCTCACTTATACGTAGGATTTTCTAATACTTTCCGTTATGGAGACTATATCAAGCGTTAGTTACACATAATGAATAGTCTCTTTTAAAAGAGAAAAAAGAAATAGATAAAACATATAAGTCAATTAAAACACAAAAGATGAAGTAACTGCATGTGGTTTTTATGAAGAACAGATCATGAAGAACTTTTGAGAGAATAGGAAATATCTCAGTCTAAAGTATAAGATGGAACTATTTCTTCATTAAATGAAACTCCAGCTAAGATCATGAGCATCCATATATCAAGTCTCTTATATAAATATTAAACTTAGTAAGGTAATTCTCTTACTTGTATATTTATATAACTCTAATTAAAAGCCCCACAAAACTTGAATGAAATCAGTAGTTGAAACTTTTGGTAGAATATCATAAGATAACGCATCAAAAATTTATTTTGAGATTTGAGGGAACAACGAGCAAGAGGTTGATTATTTACGATGAAGAACCGTAATTATAAATAAACACATCCTCTATTTTCTTGCTGCCACAATTAAAGATTTCTTGATTCCAGAGACTTCATTGAAGGTAACCCTTTCTTTTTTTTTCGAATATGTATCTTCAATTTAGCAAAGGATTTAAAAGGTTAATAATCTAGTTGAAATCACACACAATTATTTTATTATATCATCCTACCACGAAGCAAAAATCATTGACAGGAATTCAATGTATATAATGAATAATTTTGATTATATTTTAACACTCCCTTATAAGAGACAAGTGCTTATCATAATAATTCACTTGTTTAAGATTTTAATCATAGTATCAAAAATCTTTTTCAGGATATATTTTTGGGTCATGTAAAATATACAATTTGGTTTATACGGGTTAAACAGAGCAATGCCTCGAATAGATATCAGATCAGCGAACATTTTTTGAGCAAATAGTTATAAAACACTTCAACCAAAAATTCCTTACTCCAAGCATACGTTAAATACATACCATCAGCTGGAACTCATCAAAGACAGAAAGTATTGAACTCAAAAGATATTCTTATGCATAATTTTAAACTGTGATGGAATAAGGTTTATTAGACATTAATGTTGAGTGTAGGTCTTTGGTTTTCCTAAAACTTACCCTTACTTTTTTTGGACAAATCCTAGTCATTTTGCAATGCTTAATATCTCAATTATGTTTCTTAACTACCAAGTTGAGGTTTTACTTTTTGCTGGGCTTTATAAGTGTAGAATGGGCTCACATTTCACTTAAAACAAATATATATATATATATATATATATATATATATATATATATATATATATTTATATATATATATATATATATATATATATATATATATATATATATATATATATATATATATATATAAATATATATATATATATATATATATATATATATATATATATATATATATATATATATATATATATATATATATATACATCATCATCATCATCATTATCGTCATCTCTTATGCCTATTGCTGGAAAGGACATCTGTTATATTTTGCCAGTCGTTATTTCCTGAGATTTTAAATCAACGCTTCCTTCATCATCTCTCACTTCACGCTTCATAGTCCTCAACCATATTAGGCTGGGTCTTCCAACTCTTCTAGTGCCTTGTGGAACCCATTTGAAAGTTTGGTGAGCTAATCTCTCTTAGAGAGTGCCAAAAACATGTCTAAACAATCTCCATCCACATATGGTACTCAAGTATTCTCTCTTATATATTCATTCCTAATTCTATCCTGCCATTTAATTCCCAGTATTCTTCTGTGGACTTTCTTCTCAAATCTACAGAATCTGTTAGGATTTTTTTCATTTTCCTACCACGACTCGTGTCCATACATTAACTCCGATTTTAATAAAATTATATATAGTATGATTTCAGGATATTTGATTTCCATTTTTTTTTTAACCCAGTCATTATCTGATTTACTCGTTTAAAGGCTGGCATTGATCTAAAATTCTAAAAATCATGTTTTAAAGATCATAGTTCATAAATATTTAAATCACTCAACCTCATTAATCCTTTCTCCTTCACTTGATATTTCGTCTTACATTGCATATACCGTTTTCATCATCTCAGTCTTTCGTCGGTTTATTTTGAGCCCAATCTCATGTGATATTTCATGCATTCTGGTAATGAATCCTTTGCAGGTCCTTTTGTGTTCTGCTAATAAGAAGAGCGTCATCAGCATACTCTAGGTCAGCTAATTTCCTGTTACCAATCCAGTCCAATCTTTTTCATTATCCCCAACTGTTCTATGCATTACAAAATCTACGAGTAGGATGAACAACATGGGGGACAATATATTCCTTGGAGTATTCCACTGTTCACTGGAAATTCTTTTAATAGGACTACATTAACATTAACTTTGCACTTGCTATGCTCACGAACAGTCTTAATCAAATTCACATATTTAAGAAACACTATACAATAACGCAGGACTCTCAACAGAATTGGCCATTTCACAATCCAAAAATGGCATCAAAAGTGGACTTGTATATTTTACACATTACTGTACATCCTGTCCTATAATGAAAATGTGGTTAATACAACTGCCTTTTCTAAACCCTTCTTGTCCACCTCTAAGCTTTTCAACATTTCTTTCTAGTCTCTTTAGAATAAGCAAAGTATACATTTAAATGGGATGTTTCTTTATATATTGCAATCAGTCAGATCCCCCCCCTTTTTTTTGTGTGTGTGTTTGTTTGTGTGTGTGTGTGTGTGTGTGTGTGTGTGACCTTCTCACCAACACTCTTAGCTCCCACTCATCAGGTTTTGCTTCTTCATGTTACACTCTAGGAAATAATTCGATAAGTATTTTGGCTTTCAGTTAATTTTCGGCCAGTATCATCTCAGCAGTTATTGCATCGTATCCAGGGACTTTCCAAGAGGGTAGCTTCAACTTCAAACACACATAATTCATTCATGGACACTTCAATGTCTTCCTCAGCCTAAGGTATATCAATCAAAGTGTTCGCTTCATATATGCTATTCATGACGCCACTAAATTGTTCCAATTGTTTCATCATATTCTGTTATAACCAGATTTTTTTTTTCTTCTTTGAAATGGGTTTATGCTTCTTCTTTTTTGTCCACGAGAAGCTCCCATTAATAATTCTGTGAATAATTCTTACACAATAGCACATCTCAGAAATCTTAGCTTTGTCAGCCTCATCTGCTAAGCTGAAAAAAAATAATTCATGAAGCACGTAGCCTTCTACCAGGACTAAAAAAAATATATATACAATTCATACAAATAATATTATTTCACTTGTAAAAATTCCTATTAGATCATAGTCTGAAAGAAATTAATATAACAAACTATACTATTTTAATTCTTAAAGTAATGTTAGTATGAAATATATGCACGTAATATGATAAAAGATTTGAAAAATGATTTATTAATGATTTTATTAAAACTATTGAATTTCACTAAACGCCTTTTTCATAAAATAACTAAAACTTATATCAACGGAATTTTTATTAAAAATTATTTTGAGTAGCTCTTATCATTTATAAAAGTCTTTCAAAAAAGAAAAAAATAGATTTGTTAGAACATTCGATAAATAATATTCCTCTATGACTATTATTATTATTATTATTATTATTATTATTATTATTATTATTATGATGATGATGATGATGATGATGATGTCCGAATAGAATTTGCGTTCATAATGAGGTAACCGAGAGAGAGAGAGAGAGAGAGAGAGAGAGAGAGAGAGAGAGAGAGAGAGAGAGAGAGAGAGAGAGAGAGAGTTTGGATATTGAACTAAGAGTAATATTTCTAACCCGTCAGGATGCTTTTCTTTAAATTTCACGTCTGTTTTCCAAGACTGCATATGCACTTGTTTTTTTTTTCTTTTCGCTTACATGAAAAGGTCCCTGGTGGATAAATCTTTAATATGTTGGATCATTTCGCCTAAATTTCAAAGAAAAAGTAACTTTCATATTCGTAGTTTAATCTTATATCCCGCTATGCAGTTTATATTAATTTTTACCCATCTCCCTGCCTGATTGTGATCCATACATCACTTGTCCGTCACTTTTAAGAAATTAATAAAATAAGGGTGTCGTTACCCTCTGTATCTTTCGTCTGATCTCTAAGCTTTATCAGATGAGTTTACCTCCCTCTATCGAAATGGGATTTGGTTTTTCCCCTCTTCATTGCTCTGCAGAGGAGAAGTTAAATTATTTTAAGAAAAATATACATTTCAAAAGTTATCAGAAATCTTTTCATTTTAAGGAGCAGGTGAGCAATGCTAAGTGAAGGGGAACAATAATATCCACATCCCTGTTATGTTAGGGTTTGTGTCCAAGAGCAATTCATAGGTAGATACTACCATTAGAGAGTTATATGGTCATTTGATTGGCCAGATAGTACTACATTAGATCCCTCTGTTTATGGCTCGTTTTTTCTTTGCCTACACAAACAATTCTTCTTCACTTAAAGGGTGAACTACCGTACTGTAAATTTCCAGTGGCTACTTTTCACTTGTAACAGTAAAAGAGATTTTATAGCTATTCTAGGCTGCTCCTCTGGAGAAGGGCACTGAAATATCAAATAATTGTTTTCTAGTTTTGGTTAGTGGTATGGCGTTTGCACCATGGAAATCCCCTGTCCTGGATTAGAGTTCTCTTGCTTGAGGGTACACTCGGGAACACTTATAACTGTCTTCTCTGCCTGTCTTTTTTTTTTTTTTTTTTTTTTTTTTGAATTGTGTGGTAGGTTGGCTTAAACTCTTTTGGGAACATTGATTTGTATATCCATATGAATCTTTTATTCTATTTTTTTGCTAAGTATAAAATTTTATATATGATTATATATGATAATTATAGAGAAAATATTTTTTTTCACTCTTTGCTCATCGTGTTTTTTTTTTACCTATTTTGAAAAATGACACCTTGAAATAATTAATTTATAAGTAGAAAAAATATATACACTTTTTTTACACTCCTTATATTCCCTAAGTAATTTTCTTTGATAATATAATATTCTTAAATATTACCATAATAGTGATGTGAATTATTTACTGCAATGTTCTGAAAATAGGACTCTTGAACACTGGACCATTCTGTATACCCTGATTTATCCACTATCCTGCACTAACATGTTGAGCCGCTCTCCTCTGATGCTGTAAAACAGGTGTAATTCTGTTCATACCTGAGCCTTGCAGGATAATCAGTTTGGGTTTGGTTTTCGCTGAGGAAGCAGCACTACATATGAGGAGTGTTATCGTAGATCTAATTTACTTATATGTATAATTTTATCTCTATCAGAAGTATCATCCTAACCACCACCCTCAAATTTCCTTCTCTTTATTATTCCTTTTACTACCATCATTACTATAATTGTTGTTACTGTTTCTGTTGCTTTTTCTATTACTATAATATTATCATTACTGTTCATGTTGTAGTACTATTATTACTGTAATAACTGTTACTGTTACTGCTATCATAGTAATTGTTGCTGCTCTTACTGTTACTCTTGTTATTACTACTTTTGAAGTAGTAGTAGTATTAGAACTTAGTTCAGTATTACTATCACTGCAATCAATATCATATCTATTATTGTCATGATCGCTATCCTCGAGATCATTATCATTATATAATTTTATACCATGCCATTAAATTCCTTATTTTTTTTTCAGATAATCACCAATACTACCTTTGTCACCATAAAATTCTCTTTATTATCTCCATCATAAATAACATATTTCTTTGTTTTTTCTATTGCTATCAGCATTGTTTTTATACATATTTTCCTCATTCTATCAAAACTTGTCTATCGAAACATTATTACTGAAATACACTTAAATTTTCAGTCCTTTCCTTTTCTCTCTATGTGCAACAATCTGAATATATTCTAATTATTGTTTTTTTTTTTTTTTTTTTTTTTTTTTTTTTCAGTACAAAGGCCCCTCAAATGCCCTATCAATATCTATGTGATGCGCTGAAGAAGTTACTGAATCAAATTCCGATGTTATAGATATATGTTCATTCTTCCTCCTCCTCCTGAGGATCTTCCTGCTGATAACGATGAAGAAAATGATGATGATGCTCTCGATGGAGATGGAATACCTGATGAGATTAGTAAAGAGCTTGAAGTTCATGGAAATACAGTAGATAGAAATGAACATTAAGATGAAGAGATTCAAATTTTCAGGGAAAATGGAAGATGCCGTAAAAGAGAAAATCTATCATTGGATTTACACTTTGTTCCGAAATGTGATTCTGGAGCTAACTTAGGCATAGGAATATTAAAGATATATAAGCTTTTCTTCTAAGATGAAATCATTACCCATCTGAAAATGCAAAATTATTTGCTAAAAGGGATAAGAATTAAAAGGATTTCTGTATTGATGATGAAAACATGAATAAGTTTTTGTGATGACTTTTAATTTGTGCCACAGTGTCCCGTCTAAGAATTACTATTGTTCCGTAAGTGATAACTTAGATATACCAATATTTCCTAAGACCATTACTGGGGAAAAGTTCAAATTGACCAAGAAATATTTTCATAGAGCAGATAACAATAATGTGGCAAAATAAAAAATGGCTAAGATTTTACCTTTGCTTAATATAGTCAGAGAGAACTGTTAATAACATGGCCTATTCCATGAATTTCTGAGCATTGATGAAATAATGATCCCATATCATAGCCATCACACAATGAGAAGTTATATGAAATAAACCTGTCTGATTTTGCTATAAGATGTGGGCAATGTCTAGTGCTGATGGCTACCCAGGGCTATCCAAAATATTTTTCCATTTATTGTGGCAAGGATGAAAACACAAAGCTACAACTTTGATCTCAATTTGTTGTAGACATGTTGCAGGAGCCAGTGATGAATAAGGATTCGCATGTCATACTTTTATTTTCTACAATATTTTTCAAAGACTATACACTGATGGTTGATCTTACAAAGCAAGGCTTAAGTGCTTGTGGAACAGTCAGAAAAAACTATACAGGAAAATGTCCCCTTAAAAAAAATGGAGAAAAAAAGAGAGAGGTTTCTATGCATACAGAACAGATGTTAAGGGTGAATTTTCAGTTTTGTGCAAATATTTTACCCTTAAGTGTCTAACGTTCTTGTTTTTGGGAACACACGAAATTAATAAAGTAAATAAAATATATATTTGGATGTATTTTATTTTCATAAATTACACCTAAATGAATAAGTTTTGAGATATTTGTGCATCTACCGAACTTCCTTCAGTATGCAGACATTAAAGGCTGAAGTAGATGTCAATATAAACTCTGGGAAATGTTTCATTTTAAATCGGATGTGATGCCTTTCTAAAAACACTTGATTAATATCAATATTTTCAAAGTTATTAATGCATTTTTAAACAATCTAACTTAAACCGAAGATATTGTAAAAATAGCCTGTAGTTATTTTGTTTTTTTTTTCTTATACCCGACTTGCCAAATATCGACATTATTTTTTTATTAGTTCATCATATTTCATTGACGAGAGACAACATCATAATTACAATATGGTGTTCAAATTTCTCTACAATGTTGAATATATATTATTGTTGATTCGCATTTCATTCAAAGACATTTGAATCGTAAAAATTTCAAAATACACGGCGAACTCCTTCAACCTTCTTACCAAAGGATTTAATTATTCGATACTCTATGAACGTTGCTTCAGTTTAATAGTTTCTGATGCCCTTCAGAATATATTCTATTTAAAAAAGAAGAAAGAAAATGGTACTAAACATGAGAAAATTTCTAGCTTCGTAACTAGCTTCCAGGTCTACACGCATGTATTGTGACGGTGCCGAGTAAGGGTGTGAACTCAAAGGCAGATTGGAAACGACTGAGTTATATTATTGTGGAACACTCTCCTTATATACAAAACCTCAAGGCAACAGGACATAACAAGTTCACAAGACAGAAAATATTATAGAGGAAAAACCAGACAGGAATTTTCATGTTCGTTTTAGTGCTAGGGAAGAGCGAAGATACAAGCATAATATATACAAAAGGAATTATCTACAATTGTGTGAAACACGGTTGGTACATGGCTCCCCCCCCTAAAAATGACATACTGTACATGTTAAATAGGGCGCCCTGATCTAGAGAGGCGAACTGTAGGCGGGTCATCTGGCAGAAGATAAGCAGGTTTTAGACGATCAATGGAGACCCAGTCTTCTTTGCCCCGAATGTTAAGGAGGAATGCTTTCGGATTGCGTCGGATCTCAAGGAAAGGGCCCGTGTAAGGGGGCGTTAGTGGTGGCTTGCTGGTGTCGTTGCGCAGGAAGATGTGCGTTGCAGAGTGCAAGTCTGTTGGTATGTGATGCTTCGCTGGGGGCTTGTAAGTCTGGCGACACGGAGTAGATTTTCCCACGACGTGACGTATGCGCTGGAGATCGTCGAAGGAGGTTGTAGAAGGAAAAAATTCGGCAGGGACGACCAACGGGTCGCCATACACCATTTCGGCTGCCGAGACGTCGAGGGCGTCTTTAGGAGTGGTCCTTAGTCCAAGGAGGACTCAGGGAAGCTGAGTAAACCAGTTGCAATCCTTGCAGCGGAACATCAAAGCTGCTTTGAGGGTGCGATGAAAACGTTCAACCATTCCATTGGCAGCGGGGTTGTAGGCCGTTGTCTGATGTAGGGTGATGCCCAGGATATTCGCCAATGACGTCCATAATTGAGAGGTGAAAGTGGTTCCCCTGTCAGAAGTAATATGCTCAGGGATACCGAATCTTGAAATCCATCCAGAGAGTAAGGCAGATGTACATGAGGCGGACGTTGCAGTTTCCATGGGAATGGCTTCAGGCCAACAAGTGGAGCGGTCGATGACGGTAAACAGGTAACGATGTCCTTGTGATGTGGGTAGGGGGCCTACAACGTCGACGTGAATGTGTGCGAAACGACGCTGAAGTTGAGGAAAGGTGCCCACTCCTGAATCCGTGTGTCGATGTACTTTGGAAGTTTGGCAAGAAGTACAGGCACGGACTCTATCCTTAGCATCCTTAGAAATGCCGTGCCAAATGAACTTTGCCTTCAGCAGCTGTGCAGTAGAACGGCACGAGGGATGTGAAAGGCCGTGGATAAAATCAAACACCTGTCGGCGCATGGGAGCAGGAATCCAAGGTCGCGGTCTACCAGTACTGACGTCACAGAGGAGGGTGGTGTTGGAGTCTTCAAGGGGAAAGTCTTCCTAACGGAGGGACGTGCAGGATGTCCTACAAGCTTGATACTGTGGATCCTGTCTTTGGGCTTCAGCCAGGACGTTGTAATCCAATCCCAGTTGAACGGCAGCCAACGTGTTTCTTGACAGGGCATCGGCAACGAAATTCATTTTCCCTGGGATGTATTGGAGGGTGCAATTGTATTCAGCCACGGCGGAGAGATGTCGGCGTTGACGGGCGGACCAGGCGTCAGACTGTCGAGTGAAGGCGTGCACCAGAGGCATGTGGTCTGTGCGAATGACGAAGGGCGTACCTTCTAAGAAATGGCGAAAGTGACGGACAGCCAAGTGCACCGCCAGCAATTCTCGATCGAAGGTAGAATAACCCGATTCTGCCTTGGACAGTTTTCTGCTGAAGAAGGCTAATGGGCGGGGCGAGCCTTTGACCACCTGCTCGAGTACTGCACCAATAGGGACGTCGCTGGCATCGGTGGAGAGAAGGAGAGGGGCGTGTGGAATAGGAAAAGTGAGAGCCGCAGAAGTTGATAGGGCCTTCTTTGCATTGCAGAAGGCTGCTTCGTGAAGGGGACCCCACTTCAGGTCCTTTGGCTTGCCCTTGAGCGAGGCGTAGAGGGGAGCAAGAGTGGCGGCAATGGCTGGCAGAAAACGGTGATAATAGTTGATCATGCCCAAGGATTCCTGCAGAGCTTTGACGGTCGAGGGCGCGGGGAAATTCTGAACGGCTGCTACCTTCTCAGGGAGGGGATGGACTCCTTCAGGAGTGATACGGTGCCCTAAGAACGACACTTCATTGGCGCCAAAGGTACACTTGTCGTACCGGACTACAAGGCCGTTTTGTTGCAGGCGGTCGAGCACGATGCGCAGGTGACGGAGGTGTTCCTCTTTTGAGGAGGAGAACACAAGTATGTCGTCCACATAACATACACAGAAAGGGAGGTCCCCTAAGATGCCATCCATGAGACGTTGAAACGTTGCCCTAGCGTTACGAAGGCCAAAACAGGAGTAATTGAAGGTGTATGTGCCAAACGGAGTGGTGATGGCGGTCTTGGGGATGTCTTCTGGGTTCATAGGCACCTGATAATACCCCTTGAGGAGGTCGAGCGTAGAGAAAACCTTCGCTTTGTGCAGGTAGGAGGTTACATCGGCAATGTTTGGGAGGGGGTAGTGATCCGGTTCTGTTTGCATGTTCAGGCGCCTGTAATCCCCGCACGGACGGAGGGAGCCGTCTTTCTTCAGAACGATGTGTAAGGGTGACGACCATAGGCTGGAGGCCTTTTGGCAAAGGCCCATTTTCTCCCTTTTGGCGAACGTCTGTTTTGTGGCTGCCAATCGTTCCGGTGCCACACGTCTGAATTTTGCGAAGACTGGGGGTCCCGTCGTCTTGATATGGTGATAAATACCGTGCTTGGCAGGAACCGTGGGCGTTTGGCGAAGTTCTGGACGGAAAACTTCCGGGTACGACGTGAGGAGGTGGGCGTAGGCATCCGTGGGTGCGCTGATGTGGAGAGCGAGGTTAGAGGGGGCAGGTTGAAGAGGTGTCGACAAGTACGAGTCTGCGTTGACCAATCGTCGGTGGGCGACATCGACCAGAAGGTGGAAATGAGAGAGGAAATCCGCACCGAGGATTGGCATTGTGACGTCAGCAACGAGAAACTTCCAATTGAATTTACCATTTCCGAACGATAATGTGAGGTTCTCGTAACCGTAGGTGGGTATCGCAGATCCGTTGGCAGCTACCAAGCGGACGTCGGAAGATGTAGACAGACTACGTTGTGCCTTGAAGAGTTTCCTTGGCAAAAGAGAACGACAAGCACCCATGTCTACCAAAAATCGCACGCCCGTTCCTGCATCCTGTAAAAAGAAAATATTAGAAACATGGGAGGCCACCGCCACAAGCGATGGCCTACTTACACGTTTTTTGGCCACTGACAATCTTTGGCACATTTCTTCGCGGTTGCCCCGAATCTGAAGTGATAGTAGCAAAACTGCGGCGGATGGGAGGTAGTAAGTGGCTGTAGAAGTCGTTCGTTGGGGCGCGAGCAATTGGTGGGGGGTGGGCGGCTTTGTCGCCACTTCGGCACGTCACAGGGTAGGCGTGTATGTCCTACGGCATTCATGTCAGCTTCGGTTGACGTTGAATAGGCATCTTCGTCGTCAGGGGTAGAGGCGTTGATTGAGGTCTTGAAGTGGTTGTCCATAAGGGCGTCGGCTTTGGTCATCAAGTCTTTTATGGGTAAACTATCGACATCGGGTATGGCAGCGCGTACAGGTTCAGGTAAACGGCGTATCCTAAGGGCACGGAGTAGGTTCACCTCATGAGGAGAGCCGTCTGCGGCAGGTTGAAGGCGAGCGATACTGGTCATTTCCCTGAGGGCAAGTGAAGCCCTTTGGTCCCCCAACGGTTGTTGCGAGAGCTGAAAAAGCTTTGCTATACGGGCGGCTGGCGACGGCGAGTACTGCTGCAGAAGGTATGATTTGAGGGCGTCATACGCTAATGGGGTGTCTCCTTGTTCACAAAGCCAGTCGGATATTTCTGGGAAGGTGTCCTCGGGTATCGCCGCGAGAACATAATCCGCTTTGGTGGTTGAGCGAGTCACGCCCCTGATACGAAAGTGGACTTCAGCGCGTTGAAACCAAGCGAACGCTTCTCTGCTGGCGAACGGTGAAAATTTCAATGGGGCGGCCGCGGCGCCAACTGCAGTAGAGTCTGTCTCCGTCATAGTACCAATGATGGAGGGACAAGGGAGGTGGGGGTGGAAGGCAGTGGGAGCGAGTCAACTTCCGGGGTCACCAATGTGACGGCGCCGAGTAAGGATGTGAACGCAAAGGCAGATTGGAAACGACTGAGTTATATTATTTTGGAACACTCTCCTTATATACAAAACCTCAAGGCAACAGGACATAACAAGTTCACAAGACAGACAATATTACAGAGGAAAAACTAGACAGGAATTTTCATGTTCGTTTTAGTGCGAGGAAAGAGCGAAGATACAAGCATAATATATACAAAAGGAATTATGTACAATTGTGTGAAACACGGTTGGTACGGTATGCGTATTTGATCTTCCGTTCCTTTTCCTTCTAGCAAGTGAAACGTCGTCGGAGAGAAGAGAGATTTTTCCCACCACGACTATTGAAGGGAACTACTTTGTATTAAATAAATCGATAAATTGCTTTATTAAAGACTTTTGAACTTGGTTCTTATCTATTATTGACTTTTCTCGTATATATATGAATTAATGATTATTCACCCTAGGATTAAGGAGTTGCAAGATGCTAAATAACCATTTGGTAGATGGAAAAACTAGCATGTTTCCCATATGCTAGAACAATTTTAGATAAATGGTAAACATTTGTGTTTTGAACTGGTTACTTTTCGTAATCCTAAAAAAAAAGGGACGGGTGGGGACACATAATAACAAACACTTCTTGATATGGCATTGGACAGATTTGTCTCGCTAATATTACTTGAATATATTATACATAATCCGATAGAGACCATTACCATCAATCTATTCGCAACTGCAGTAGTTTTCATGAGTTAGGAGATGTTATAGCCCTGATCAATATCTGTTTGATAACAATAACATTGTTAATAAATTCTAGTTGCTATTCTGTTAATTCAGTTATCTTTGAATCGTCATAAGTAAGAACACGTCATTTGCTGAATAAAATTCCATTTCCACTTAAAACTAGATAGTGCTAACCTCTGCCATAGTAGATTTTTTCTCGATATTTTGCTTGTCCTTGACCTTGACCTTGTACTTTGACTTTAACACGTATTAATTGACGTACATTTTACTAACATTAAATATGAATCAAATTTGAAATTTCTGTTACACCGATGTTCAAAATTAAGGCAGATTACATAATTTGGATATTTTGCTTAACCGAGGCCTTGACCTTTGACCTTAACCTTCCAGAATCTGATAATTTCTAGCTTTTTTCACAAAATTCAATCCATGTATGTTTCATTACTCTATGATGAAAATTGTGGCCAGGAAGCTGTTAACAAACACACACCCACACAAACGAATACACAAACAAAGGCAAAAACAAAACCTCTTCTAACTTCGTTTGCGGAAGTAATGACTTCAATATAACATTGGCAATGTCACTCGCTGGAAAACTTCCATCTACAATGGAACAGACATTTTGAATTTAACGACGTTGATTGTGCCAGCTCTATTCGTTCGAATTACAGAGAAGCATTAACCGCAGAAGGCTGTTAATGTAAACCTTTGGCCGAAGCACTTGTGGTTAATATCTCAAACATTAACCGTCGTTGTAATTAATGTAGAATTGCCCTTGTCATGAATGCCTCCTATGTAGAAGTCGAGAAAACTAATAGACCTTTGAAAAACATAATTCCCAGAGAATGTGAGTAGTATGTTTCTTTTTTTTTTTTTTTTTCATTCGATAGCTGTATAAAAGTAAAATATGTTCTAGTTATAGATCATTAGCATTACTTTATGCTTTACGTTCCGGGGTAAAATTGCCAGTGCATTTTTTTTTAAAGTTTGGCGGTTCTAGTCAAGTAATTTACTTACTTTTATAAACTCTCCTCGTAGACTATATGGCATATGGTGATATCAAGATTATTATTATTATTATTATTATTATTATTATTATTATTATTATTATTATTATTATTATTATTATTATTATTATTATTATTATTATTATTAGTGAAAATCAATAATATTTGCTATAGATGTGGCTCCTTAACAATGAAAATTTGTTTCAAACGTAAGCGGTATATGTAGTTATTGTTAAGAATCTCTCTCCCCAAAAAGCCATTACTTAATAAGGCGTTCTTGAAATACGAACCTAAAGTTCTCTTAATCAGAGTCCATCAATTCGGGAGATTATGAGATTCTGCCAATGGAAATCTAACACAACTTTAGAAAATGTAAATGCACAATGATTCCCCTTCAGGTCATGAAATAATTAATTAATTCCCTTTTCCCGAAACAAACATGTTATCTATTTGCTCTCGGTGGAAGTTTAATGTTTATATCAATAATCTTAATATGAATGGAATTATTAATTTTCCCATTCAATATATTTATTCCTTTTCGTTTCATTGCGACCATTTTCCTTTTCTCATAAAATTCTCTGTTAAGAAAGTATACCATCGTATTAATACCATTCTAATTTATTTAAATGATCTTATTCACAGAAATTATACTTTCGTTATTTACACATTCACTGAAATTCCATTTTTTTTTTATCCAATAAGTAATAAAACTCTTTTAGCATGACTCAAAATTTTAGCTATAAATTATGCTGATAAAAAAAAGGTAACCTATTTCATTTACTAGTTGCACTACAATTAACTGTATCCTTCACCAACTAAACTAGACTGTATCTGATATAACATCAAAGATATTTCATGGACCACAATGACGCTATTGGAAGAAAATGTATTTCCGTTCCTGAATATCTGTTAGCTG
>NC_090747.1:45504189-45509189 GCF_036898095.1 Palaemon carinicauda | reverse complement strand
CCACATGTATGTGTACCTGATAATTTTCAGGCACTGCTACGTTCATGAAGTTCTTTTTTTTTTAATCACTACTGTGTTAGATTTAACCACCATTACTCCGTACAGACCCAAGTACGCTGGCGCTAATTTGAGTTTTCTACATTGTAATCGTTTCAAATACACACGATCGCCCACAAACACCTTTACCGGTCCGGTTTTGAACCATCTGTCATATTATAAGCTGTTTTTTTTTTCATTAGCTCTTTTCAAAAAACTTTCAGTGGTGCTTATTCGTCTCCTTAAGATATTTAGTAAATAGACTCAGTATTGCCCAGTGGAATAATCTGGCAACTGTTGCGGGTTAATCAGGACCGTGTACAGTAACCCAGGATCCTGTTACTAAACTAAAGAGAAAGGCGTGTCCCTGACCGATACATTATATGCAATATTCAAAGCATGATCAGCCGTAGAAAGAATGGCTTGCCAATGACGGGGGTATTCAGCCACTTAATAGCGTAAAATTCGCACCACTTCCCTATTATGAGGTTCCACTAAGTCATTAGCCGAAGGCTTATGTGTGGTCACTGAAAAGTGTTACATTTTTATCAAACCTGTTACCGATTTCATCACCTTATTTATAAACTCAAGCCCATTATCACTTATCAAAATTTTCAGTGAAGAAAGAGCACAGCGCCTGGGCTAATGAATTTGCTGATTTATCAAACACTGTACAGGTATGGGTGTACCAAGTAAATGCATCCACAAATACATATATATCCTTATGTTGTGTTAAAATAGTAGGAAATGGCCACTTTTTTGGCTTACGGTAAAGTGTCTTAATGTTCTTTCAAACAATAACAAGCATGACATTTTTCTTTCCTAACAAAAAGAGTATTCGCGTGCCCTTTGCTCTCTCCTTCCCAAACTTTGTGGGTTGGTGGCAGCGGTTCATTGCATATGTTCTCATGGCTGCTACCTTTTCAGAATGAAGGGAATTGATCTCCGATATATTTTCTTCTGACAAACTGTCTATAATATTTTGCATCACCTTCACTACATATGAAAGCGAGCTAATGTCATCAAACAAATAGCTACTTAGGAAAGGGTTTACTAATCTGCGAATATGCTTAAGGGCTATCTCTTTTGTATCACCCTCTGGGAGGTTTGCAACGTGATTAGCAAACGAATTGTAATGTTGAATTTCTGGTTGGTAATTTTCTTACATATCACCTTTTCTTGCGTCGGACCAGGTTTATTTCTCAATCAAATATCATTTATTTCAGAATAACGTATTGCTCTTTTTGGGGGCCAACACATTATCTCCATTTATGTAGCTTTTTTTTAGCAATCAATTTACGTGTATTGGTTTATCGCTTTCTGACCATTCCTCTGTGGCTACTTCAAAGTCTCTCGAAAACACTTCAATCAATTGAAACTCTTCATTAGCCTTTGTTCTCAAAAGGACATTGAGTTCTGGCAATTTACGATTTGCGACGTTTTGATTATCTTCACTCGGTTGTACTTTTGAGCTTACAGTCATGTCCGTTGAAACACAGCTTAAGACGCTGGGATTGCTGATCTTCCTGTATAACTAATACTCTATCTATTAACTCGGTTACCTAATGTATTTTCTCTAAGTCCTTCGGTTGCCGTTCTCGTCAATGTTCTTCATTGACATCACAAAAACCTATTGTTCCTTCGTTTTCATCTACGTCAGCAGCAGTGTCTGTTTTGTTAAACCATGTTTACCTAGGCATCTTGAACTTATACTTTACCTGCTTGAAGTACACCTTCGCTCACATCATACTCCAACATATGTGTTCCTTCACCTGGCACCAATTATGCCCCATTTTGACGGATAATGAGTTATCGGAACATAAGAATTTTTTTTCACGTTCTTGCAAAAGGTTATGAATAAACTTGCGCAGTGAGATACTTCCAGGGGAATACCACATTGCTTATATATGAGCAAGAAAGGAATTGTTGAACTGTTAATATGTTAAATGTACCAGATTTGTGGTACCCTCCGTTGTGATGGAAAGATGGTGTCACCTAGGCGACATTAGACATGTCACCTATAACAGAGTATACAGACCTCACACAATAATGGATATCAGTTATAATCTTCTTAAAAATGCTAATAATCTCGCTCTATAATACTGACATCTACATCTACACATTTTCTATTAAAGGCTTGGGACATGCGCACACACATACACACACGCATATATATATATATATATATATATATATATATATATATATATATATATATATACAGTATATATATATATATATATATATATATATATATATATATATATATATATATATATATATATATATATATATATATATATATATATATATATATATAAATATCTGTGTGTGATTAGAAATGTTTAGCTTGACTTATACAGGTATAGGTTATTTTTCAAAGAATATTTCGTTAATCAAAAATAATCGAGAAATTCATAACGCAGTGTAAGAATTAGATAACTATGAAAAGTTATATACTGTAGATATTATGAGGATATATTCCTGCTAAAATCCAGTTTTACTTATTTCTCTGACCATATTTGTAAAATGGCGATCAATGCGTCCTCCAGGTTCAATTAATGAATCCAATAGATTTTTGTCGGTAACTGGAAATGTGATTAATCCAAGAAGTTGATTAGATGTAAAATCACGCCAAAAGTAGTAATTAAAGTTTGATATAGTTTTCTATGTATATTGTATAAAGTTATCCAGTGGGAATAAATTACATCAGTCATTCTATCAGTGATGCTGAAAAAAAAAACCAGTTATGTTTTTTTTAAGAAAACATGATATACTGTAACCAAAACCATTGTGATTCCAGTAAAAAAAAAAAAAAAAAAAAAAAAAAAAAAAAAAAAAAAAAAAAAAAAAAAAAAAAAAAAAAAAAAAAAAGATAGTAATGTGATATGTAAACGTTCTCCTCTCAAGAAAGAAGGGATCATATATTTTAGAATTATGGATTTGAAGTTAAAGTCTACTCCATGAAAAAAAAAAATAACAATAATTATTATCATAATATATAATTTCTACGTATTCTCTGACTTTTTTTGTGTGAAAATTAGCCATTCTTTATTACGCATATTTCACTTCATTTGAATCAGTCATAATAATAATAATAATAATAATAATAATAATAATAATAATAATAATGATAATAATAATAATAATAATAATAATAATAATAATAATAATAATAATAATAATAATAATAATAATAATTTTGAATTCGAAACCATTATATTAGTATTTTCTTTTTATAATAAACCAATCAACAAAATAAGTTAAGCAAGTTTTTCCTATGAATAAAAATCCACCAATTTATAATAAGTGTTTCAAACCGCAGGAATTATTTTTTTCTTATTTAGGACGACCATTTCAAAAATGTATATTTAATGTCAACTGGATAATATCGAGTATTCTGAGCATAGAAACGAGGCAAAAGACTCCTATGGAAAGTTCTTAATTTCTTCAAAAACATATATGAGTTGAAAAAAAAATGTATTATAAAAAGCAAAATGTGAATTAATTAGAATCCTTATTAGAAATATATGATGAGGAAGATCTTTGTCATTGCTCCACCACGTAGTTCATTGCTCAAAGTGACATACTGATTAGGTACTTTAAAGGTAACGTTCTAAGAAACGTACTTGACTCATCTCAGGTCTCGGTACCTTAGTGAAATTATTAGTTAGTTATATTTCTTATAAAGTTTCGCCGGCAATACACATAACTTCCTTAATCCTCAGCATCACTCTCACCTACCTTCATTGGGAGAAACCATTTTATCTTTAATCATACATATCTCATTTCACTACACAATGATACATTCAATAAATAATCATTGTTTATCACTAAATAAAAAAAAAAAAACAATAACCTTTCATATCATCCTATGTAATTGCCAGAACATCCAGCTTCCTCCATTAGAGCAAATCATCTATTATATTTTCATTTTTTATTATCATTAAGCAACAGGAATGAGTGACTGTTCTATTTGGTGAATATAACTTTTTTTTTTTTTTCTAACTACGACCGGATTTAAAAACTGCAATTCTAATCTACATCATAAGAAAAGTTACGTAAAATATATATTTATTCGAAAGTTCCTTCAAATTATTATTCATGCTTGAAATATTTAGTTCTAATGGAAACCTCTCTCATCAGAGAGAGAGAGAGAGAGAGAGAGAGAGAGAGAGAGAGAGAGAGAGAGAGAGAGAGAGACCTGTTTCAATCAAATATATTTCATTTTCCCAGATTGATTTTTCTTTTTTGTTGGGTTTTTATTGACATATGTTTGATTCTGAATTGAAAGTCTTTTATCGGGATTTTATCTCTCAAGTATGTATCCCTATTAATGATATATGTAATCTGTTATCATTCATTAAGGCTAATGTTTTTACTCTGATATATATATATATATAAATATATATATATATATATATATATATATATATATATATATATATATATATATATATATATATATATATATATATATATATATATATATATATACACTACACACACACACACACAAATATATATATATATATATATATATATATATATATATATATATATATATATATATATATATATATATATATATAAGAAATTTAATTTTTTTTAGCTTTTTCTAAAAAACAAAATAGAGCTAAGTTTTTCAACTAAAAATGCCCGAAAAGTTTTGGTTATTTCTCATACTTCATTGAATAGCAAAGCTGTGTTATTTACATTACTGATAATTTTTTTTTCATTCATATAATAACATGCGCAGTGACCTATTGGAATTCCTAAATAAGTGCCCACCGTCGGCTTTGAATAGAATTTTTTAGCTGGAAAAAAAAAATCAGAATATTCCCCTTCCTAAAAAATCTTTCATTTTCGTCAAATAAAAAAAATTTTTAGCTTTGCCAAAGATAATCTCGACTGCCATTAATTTCCCCTAAAAACATTGATGGTCATATCAGAGAGTCTCACAA
>NC_090747.1:45494189-45499189 GCF_036898095.1 Palaemon carinicauda | reverse complement strand
CCGACTCTATCGGTGTGAACCTGGATAGAGCGTCCGCTGTCACATTGCGGACTCCTTGAAGGTGAACTGCCGACAGGTACCACTTCTTCTTTTCCGCCAATCGGAAAATGGCTAACATCACTTGGTTGAGAGGTGTTGACCTCGACCCTTGTCGATTCAAGCATCTCACAACCACCTCGCTGTCCGTCACCAATCTTATGTGGATCGAGTGACGCGGGGAGACTTTCTTTAAGGTAAGGAGCACTGCCATAGCTTCTAGAAAGTTTATATGAAAGGTCCTGAATAGCTTGGACCAAGTCCCCTGGACTTTTTTCCGATGAGAGTGACCTCCCCATCCCTCCTTTGAGGCGTCTGAGTGAATCGTCATCGACGGGGGAGGTGGCTGAAGAAGAACCGACTTCTTTAGATGTCTGGCTTGGGACCAAGGTCTGAGAAGAGTACGTAGCCGAGGCGGAACTGGTCTTCTCAGGTCTCTTCGCGCGTTTGATGCATACCTTCTCCAAACTCCAGTTGCATCCTTTAGCTGTGCTCTTAGCACTGGGTCTGTCACTGAAGCAAACTGGAGAGAGCCTAGTACCCTCTCCTGTTCGCATCTTGATATCCTTTCGGAATCTAGAAGTCTCTTGACAGAGCCCGCTATCTCCTTCCTTTTCTTCGTCGGGATGGAGAAACTGTGTGACAAAAGGTCCCAGTGGATTCCCAGCCACTGGAACTTTTGGGATGGAGAAAGTCGAGACTTTTTTCTGTTGATCTTGAAGCCTAGGTACTCTAGTAACTGGATCACCTGACTGGAAGCTTGCAAGCATTCGGTCTCGGATGCTGCCCACACCAGCCAGTCGTCAAGGTAGGCTACTACCTGAATTCCCTTTAGGCGTAATTGTTTGAGAGCTGCGCTCGCAAGCTTCGTGAAAATCCTTGGGGCTATGTTTAGCCCGAATGGCATGGCTCTGAAGGCGTACAGTCTCCGTTGTAGCCTGAACCCTAGGTAGGGGGAGAGTCGACGGCTGATTGGAATGTGCCAATAGGCGTCTGACAAGTCTATAGAGACTGAGTATGCCCTCTTGGGCAGTAAGGTCCTTATGTGTTGCAGTGTTAACATCTTGAATTTGCAATTCACTATGAACTTGTTGAGTGGTGACAAGTCCAGAATGACTCTGAGCTTTTCCGAGTCTTTCTTGGGAACACAAAACAGCCTCCCTTGGAATTTGATGGACTTCACCTTTCGGATCACATTTTTCTCCAACAGTTCTTGAACGTACTCCTCCAAAACGGGGGTGGAGTGTTGGAAAAACCGAAGGCATGGGGGTGGAGTGCTGTACCAGCTCCAACCCAGTCCATTCTTGAGTAGGCTTTGGGCCCAGGGATCGAAGGTCCAGCGATCCCAAAATTTCATCAGTCTCCCTCCTACCGGTATCATTTCACTTGGACTGCCGTCCTGAGGTCTTGCCTCCCTGACCACGACCACCTCTGAATCCCCTTCCCCTTGAGGGGCCCCTAGACGAGCCTCTGGCTGCTCCTCTAGGTTTTGCACGAAAGGAAGAAGACTGTCCTTCGAACATTGGGGCGAATGTGGTTGACTGACCTGGCACAGCCTGGGGTACCCACTGAAAAGCAGTCGGGGTTTGTGCCACCATCTGGGGCACTGGAGGCAAAGGCAATTGCAGTTGCTGTTGCTGTCTATAAGGCTTGGCTGGCCGAGATGGTAGCCTAGTCTTCATATTTTTCCTCTTTGGTTGAGGACCCTCATCCGGGGAAGATTTTCTTTTGATAGCCAGGCCCCACTTCTGGAGAAGGTTTCTATTCTCCACGGCGGCCTTATCAACAACCTCTTTGACCACATCGGTAGGGAAAAGGTCTTTTCCCCAAATGTTGGAGGAGATTAATTTCCTTGGCTCGTGTCTCACCGAAGCCCCGGTGAACACGAACTCCCTGCAAGCTCTCCTTGCCTTGATGAAGCCATAAAGGTCCTTCGTCACTGTGGCTAGGTGAGACTTAGCCACTACCATGAACATTTCATGGACCTTAGGGTCACTTGCCATTGTCTCAAGAGTAGTCTGATGAGACATTGAGGCAGCCAGTCTTTCTTTGGTCTCGAACTCTCTTCGTAAAAGAGATTCGGACAGCTTGGGGAGGTCCTCGCCGAATTGCCGTCCGGCAATATCAGCCTCCAACTTTCCCACTGAGAATGTCAGATGGACATCCTTCCAGTCTTTGTGGTCCATAGGCAGAGCCAGCGACAAGGGTTTACACTCCTCCAGGGAGGGGCAAGGCTTGCCGGCCTCGACTGCCTTTAGGACAGCCGTAAACCCTTTTTGTAAAAAGGGGAAGGCTCTATCAGGAGAGGACACAAAAGAAGGGAGCTTCTTGCTCAATGCAGCTACCTTCGAATTAGAGAAGCCCCTCTCTTTCATCGAGGATGAAAGTAGGGCTTGAGCCTTAGCGTGGTCCATAATAATGACCTCCTTCGGCTCTGTCTCCTCCCTTGAAGCTGGTTCTTTTCTCAGCCGGACATAGCAGTCCGGATATGATGCCTTGCTGGGCCAGAATTCTACCTCCTCTAGGGGAACTGAACCCAGCTTATCCGAGATGACGATCTTTCCAGTCGTCATCGGCATGTGCTCAGCATACCTCCATGGGTTAGCATCTGAGCATATGGGAAGGTCTTTCACATTGAGCCTTTTCTGGGGCCCATGTGATGCTGCTAGGGACTGCATACGCAGTTCCATTGCAGCCGCCTTCTCCTGATTCTCCTTCTGCATTTGTTGGATCATTCCAACAATCGAAGAGAGGGCCTGTCCCAGTTCTACTGGGAGACCAGCCGATGTTGAGGGGATAGGCTCCGGCATCTGAACCGGAGTAGCCGACACCTCGTCGACCTCATCCTCTACGACATCCGGGGTTTGAACTTGATCCTGACCTTTTGCCAGGAGGTCTTCTTCCAAACGTTCGTCCAGGTCAGACATCCTGTCATACAACTGGATGTCTTTCATCGCATCTGCGACTTCCTCGTCCACCTGGACTTGATCTTGAGGGATCTCCTCTTGAGGCTGAGGAATCACTGACTCAGCTGATGCCTGGGGAAAAAGATACGCCCTCATCTTCTCACTTGGAAGATAAGGGCCAGAGGTGTTCTTTTTGAAGCCCCTTACCCAAGTACGAAGCTTTTCCCTTGCTATATCCCTTGATTCCGCCGTTCTAGGGAAATCAAAAGCCTCAGTAATCAGGTTAGTGCATACAGTACATACCTGAGGGTCCCAATACTGGAGATCATCCTTGGAGACAGCGCATGCTGCGTGTCTCCTACAACACTCATGTCCGCAGAGGTTCTTGCTGCGGACATTGCAGAAAACATTTCCGCACTTCGGAGGGTCCTCCTGTAAAGAGAAGAAATTTCCATGAGTATCAAGTGAACTATGTATCACTGGATATGCATAGTATAGCATAACAATTCATAAAGGAAAGACACACACTTGTGTTTCCCTCACAACCCATTGTTGCAGCCTTCCAGATAATAAAATCAAAATGGTTTATCTCTTCTAGAGTAACCAATGCAAGGTTTCCAGAGGAAACAGGTGGAGCTCACACCTAGGCAATGATTTTAAAATCCTGGATAATAGACAGGGAAGAACTCTGCTTCCTATCTGAGGGCAACAGCAAAGGGCTGTGCAAGAAAACACAATAGTGTTAGAAGATACAGTGCTGTACCTAAACCTTTACTATAGTTTTCTTCTTACTGTATATGCTATACAGAAGAATTCTATTACAGTATAGGAGGATGTGTGCCGGCCTGCCTTTGCCGGCCGGCACACACCACAACTAGCTTTAAAGTATACTACTTAACAGCTATAGGGCGGCAGCACTCTGGTTCAAATGCCTGTGCCGGTCGGCAGCAGCTGCCGGCCGGCAACAGCCAGTGTTGGCCGGCAATGACTGCCGGCCAGCAACTACACAAGGTAGTACCCAGCTGCCGGCCACACTCTTGGTGACCGGCAGACAAGGACTGACATAAGCCAGCCGGCAAAGGTACAAGACCGATGCCAGCCGGCAGCAAAAGAACCAGAAGACTACACCTGCCCGGCTGCCGGTCTCATAGGCCGGCAGCCGGGACAGGTACAGCACTAGAAGAAAATAGAATGGATGCCGGGATAAGAGTGTACTCAACCCCCCAAGCCCGGCAACCGAAAGAGTGCATATAAGGAAGGGGAGAAACTTAATTCAGGCTTCCTTGACCAATGCCGTCCGGTTCTGCCGGCAGGCATGGATGAGGGACCAAGAGAGGTCCGGGTAGCACTCGAAAACATAAGACCCTTGCCGGCCAGCATCTCTGCCGGCCGGCAAGGGGCTTAGTCAATTCCACATCCCAACCTATACTAGGTCCAGAAGTAGAACGACGTACAGTACAGTAATACCCCTGCCGGCCAGCTCTGCCGGCCGGCAAGGTACAGTACAGTAATGGCTAGGCCATTACGGAGACAGAGGGGGAAGGGACAAGAGGGTCCTGCCAACCTTGCTTTAGTGACAGATCACCCGCAGCCAAGAACTTTGTCTTAGCCTAAGGGAGATCTAAGGGAAAGGGCCAGGAATACTTGCCAGCTTCCAAAGCACCAAAGCAAGGAAGGCGTTGCTACTCCCAAGGGAAGAACTTATCCTCCCCCGAGAACAGCAACAGGACTTAGTCTGGTCGATCACAAAAGAAGGAATCATAACTTACAGAAACCTTCGGTAGTGACCTAATGGAGCTAAGCTCCCTTTGTAAGTGTTAGGTCAGCGAGGGAGACTCTGCCCCAAGCCAGACAACACGGACTCAGACTAAAAACTCTGTTGTTCTGTCCCTCTTTGAACCAGACTTACTAGAACAGGAAGGTACAGTAACACCCTAGTATAGTTTTATCGAAAATAAATTCGGAAAAAACCACTTAGGGATAAGCCCAAGGCTTAAACAGAGGGAAAGGGATTGCATACCTTCTCCGAAGAAAAGAAAGCAACCGGGGAGTATGATA
>NC_090747.1:45474783-45476189 GCF_036898095.1 Palaemon carinicauda | reverse complement strand
TACCGCAAAACCATTGTTTGAAATTCCAAGTGCAGGTCTGATGTAAACACCAAACAGGGAATAAAGTTCGGAATGTCTTCTCATGATTGAAATGTCACAAAAAAAATCTTGTAAAGCTGCCCCGATATACCGATCTTTTGTCGATGGAGAGAGAGATTAACCAGTCATGTTTCTAGATAATTGATCTAAATTGAAAAATGATGTCTATAATTTTCAATAACTTGTATTTTAGGGAAAACGCACGGTGAAAATATCTGAAGTGTAGGGGAAACGGAAAACCTTACTGGTTATATGAACCACAATACTTAAAGCAATATCCGGGATTTTGTAAGTTTTATGATTCGAACTATAAATCAATTCCATCAAAATCTTTGCAAAGAGATTCAGTTGCCACGTGGTTAGAGGGTAGCATGGAAAACATTAAATAACATTAACATTATTATATATTAAGTTATTAATCCTTTCTAACATTGAATTCACTTTACATTTGGAATACGTCCTACTCAAAGGTAGAATATGTGAGTGCATGTCCCACGAATAAGACTCAAACCGATGGTATGGATCTTGATATCTGAAAGGTTTAGTCAAAGTCTATTTCTGTTGAAGAAATAATAATACAAAAAATCAACCTTTCAGCTGATTCCCAGGAACACTGATTTTCTTTGTACCATTAACTTTATCTTTGTATATCTTTCTTTACTGTGCCATAAACCTTACTATCACACCAAAGGAGAAATTCTTGATTTATAGAGCTATCATTATCTAGTGTAGTTTTACATATTTTCTTATTAACTTTATAATACTCGATAAAATTCTTACGACAAATTTTATTATTGATAAAACACTGTGAAGTCCTTTAACTTGAATTTCAAGTGTTATCCTTCTATTATCAGAAATGATGATGAATGTCAATCAGTCACATTTCTAAGCAACCTTTTTATCGACAAATGATGATTTGATGTAATTCAAACCTTTCATTATACTACCAAGAAATTTCATATAAAATTTAAGAAATGAAATAGATATGGCCATTGTACTTAAATCCCGCCGCAACTTTTAAGAGTTACTCTCTCACACTTTAATGAATAATACAGTGATACCTTGATAGTGGAAAAGAATGGATTATCTCACTTTTGTATTCAACAAAAATACTGTGAATCAACATTGAGTCACACATTAAAGCCTCGTTGCACGTTCCAATTATAAATATCAAATTGCAAACAGTAGTTCAGAATATTATCATTATATTCTTTGTGTATCAAAATGACATTGAATTGCATGTAACTCCCTCACCATATCCCTTAAAATCTTCTTTCTTTAAGTTTTGTTACCAATAAAACCAACATTCATTAAGTTTTATTAGTCATATTGACTTGAATTTCAGTAGTGTCCTTTACTCGGAAACT
>NC_090747.1:45457283-45467283 GCF_036898095.1 Palaemon carinicauda | reverse complement strand
TTCGAATATGTATCTTCGATTTAGCAAAGGATTTAAAAGGTTAATAATCTAGTTGAAATCAAAACCAAATTATTTTAATATATCATCCCTACCACGAAGCAAAAATCATTAACAGGAATTCAATGTATATAATGAATAATTTTGATTATATTTTAACACTCCCTTATAGGAGACAAGTGCTTATCATAATAATTCACTTGTTTAAGACTTTAATCATAGTATCAAAAATCTTTTTCAGGATATATTTTTGGGTCATGTAAAATATACAATTTGGTTTATACGGGTTAAACAGAGCAATGACTCGAATAGATATCAGATTAGCGTACATTTTTTGAGCAAATAGTTATAAAATACTTCAACCAAAAATTCCTTACTCCAGGCATACGTTAAAGACATACCATCAGCTGGAACTCATCTAAGACAGAAAGTATTGAGCTCAAAAGATATTCTTATGCATAATTTTAATCTGTGATGGAATAAGGTTTATTAGACATTAAGGTTGAGTGTAGGTCTTTGGTTTTCCTAAAACTCACCCTTACGTTTCTTGGACAAATGGTAGTCATTTTGCGATGCTTAATATCTCAATTATGTTTCTTAACTACCAAGTTGAGGTTTTACTTTTTGCTGGGCTTTATAAGTGTAGAATGGGCTCACATTTCACATAAAACGAATATATATATATATATATATATATATATAATTTATATATGTATATATATACTGTATATACATATATATATATATATATATAGATATATATATATATATATATATATCTATATATATATATATATATATATCATCATCATCGTCATCTCCTATGCCTATTGCTGGAAAGGACATCTGTTACATTTTGCCAGTCGTTTTTTCCTGAGATTTTAAATCAACGCTTCCTTCATCATCTCTCAATTCACGCTTCATAGTCCTCAATCATATTAGGCTGGGTCTTCCAACTCTTCTAGTGCCTTGTGAAACCCATTTGAAAGTTTGGTGAGCTAATCTCTCTTAGAGAGTGCCAAGAACAAGTCTAAACAATCTCCATCTACCCCTTATCATGATCTCATCCACATATGGTACTCAAGTAATCTCTCTTATATATTCATTTCTAATTCTATCCTGCCATTTAATTCACAGTATTCTTCTGAGGGCTTTCTTCTCAAATCTACAGAATCTGTTAGGATTTTTTTCATTTTCCTACCACGACTCGTGTCCATACATTAACTCCGATTTTAATAAAATTATATATAGTATGATTTCAGGATATTTGATTTCCATTTTTTTTTAACCCAGTCATTATCTGATTTATTCGTTTAAAAGCTGGCATTAATCTAAAATTCTAAAAATCATGTTTTAAAGATCATAGTTCATAAATATTTAAATCACTCAACCTCATTAATCCTTTCTCCTTCACTTGATATTTCGTCTTACATTGCATATACCGTTTTCATCATATCAGTCTTTCGTGTGTTTATTTTGAGTCCAATCTCATGTGATATTTCATGCATTCTGGTAATGAATCCTTGCAGGTCCTTTTGTGTTCTGCTAATAAGAAGAGCGTCATCAGCATACTCTAGGTCAGCTAATTTCCTGTTACCAATCCAGTCCAATCTTTTTTCATTATCCCCAACTGTTCTATGCATTACAAAATCTACGAGTAGGATGAACAACATGGGGGACAATATATTCCTTGGAGTATTCCACTGTTCACTGGAAATTCCTTTGATAGGACTGCATTAACATTAACTTTGCACTTGCTATGCTCACGAACAGACTTAATCAAATTCACATATTTAAGAAACACTATACAATAACGCAGGACTCTCAACAGAATTGGCCAGTTCACAATCCAAAAATGGCATCAAAAGTGGACTTGTATATTTTACACATTACTGTACATCCTGTCCTATAATGAAAATGTGGTTAATACAACTGCCTTTTCTAAACCCTTCTTGTCCACCTCTAAACTTTTCAACAACATTTCTTTCTAGTCTCTTTAGAATAAGCACAGTATACATTTAAATGGGATGTCTCTTTATATATTGCAATCAGTCAGATCCCCCCTTTTTTTTTTGTGTGTGTGTGTGTGTGTGTGTGTGTGTGTGTGTGTGTGTGTGTGTGTGTGTGTGTGACCTTCTCACCAACACTCTTAGCTCCCACTCATCAGGTTTTGCTTCTTCATGTTACACTCTACGAAATAATTCGATGAGTATTTTGGCTTTCAGTTCATTTTCGGCCAGTATCATCTCGGCAGTTATTGCATCGTATCCAGGGGCTTTCCAAGAGAATAGCTTCAACTTCAAAGACACATAATTCATTCATGGACACTTCAATGTCTTCCTCAGCCTAAGGTATATCAATCAAAGTGTTCGCTTCATATCTGCTATTCATGACGCCACTAAATTGTTCCATCCAACGGGGCCTTTCATCATATTCTGTTATAACCAGATTTTTTTTTTCTTTTTTGAAATGGGCTTATGCTTCTTCTTTTTTTGTCCACGAGAATCTCCCATTAATAATTCCGTGAATAATTCTTACACAATAGCCTATCTCAGAATTCTTAGCTTTGTCAGCCTCATCTGCTAAGCTGAAAAAAAAAATTCATGAAGCACGTAGCCTTCTACCAGGAATAAAAAAAAAAAAATATTTATATATACAATTCATGCAAATAACATTATTTCATTTGTAAAAATTACTATTAGATGATAGTCTTAAAGAAATTAATATAACAAACTATGCGATTTTAATTCTTAAAGTAATGTTAGTATGAAATATATGCACGTAATATGATAAAAGATTTGAAAAATGATTTATTAATGATTTTATTAAAACTATTAAATTTCACTAAACGTCTTTTTCATAAAATAACTAAAACTTATATCAACAGAATTTTTATTAAAAATTATTTTGAGTTGCTCTTATCATTTATAAAAGTTTTTCCAAAAAGAAAAAATAGATTTGTTAGAACATTCGATAAATATTATTCCTCTATGACTATTATTATTATTATTATTATTATTATTATTATTATTATTATTATTATTATTATTATTATATTATTATTATTATTATTATTATTATTATTATTATTATTATTATTATTATTATTATTATTATTATTATCATTATTATGATGATGATGTCCGCATAGAATCTGCGTTCATAATGAGGTAACAGAGAGAGAGAGAGAGAGAGAGAGAGAGAGAGAGAGAGAGAGAGAGAGAGAGAGAGAGAGAGAGATTTTGGATATTGAACTAAGAGCAATATTTCTAACCCGTCAGGATGCTTTTCTTTAAATTTCACGTCTGTTTTCCAAGACTGCATATGCACTTTTTTTTTTTAGCTTACACGAAAAGGTCCCTGGTGGATAAATCTTTATTATGTTGGATTATTTCGCCTAAATTTCAAAGAAAAAGTAACTTTCATATTCGTAGTTTAATCTTATATCCCGCTATGTAGTTTATATTAATTTTTACCCATCTCCCTGCCTGATTGTGATCCATACATCACTTGTCCGTCACTTTTAAGAAATTAATAAAATAAGGGTGTCGTTACCCTCTGTATCTTTCGTCTGAGCTCTAAGCTTTTTCAGATGAGTTTACCTCCCTCTATCAAAATGGGATTTGGTTTTCCCCTCTTCATTGCTCTGCAGAGGAGAAGTTAAATTATTTTAAGAAAGATATACATTTTTATTTTAAGGAGCAGGTGAGCAATGCTAAGTGAAGGGGAACAATAATATCCACATCCCTGTTATGTTAGGGTTTGTGTCCAAGAGCAATTCATAGGTAGATACTACCATTAGAGAGTTATATGGTCATTTGATTGGCTAGAGAGTACTACATTAGATCCCTCTGTTTATGTCTCGTTTTTTCTTTGCCTACACAAACAATTCTTCTTCACTTAAAGGGTGAACTACCGTACTGTAAATTTCCAGTGGCTACTTTCCACTTGTAACAGTAAAAGAAATTTTATAGCTATTCTAGGCTGCTCCTCTGGAGAAGGGCACTAAAATATCAAATAATTGTTTTCTAGTTTTGGTTAGTGGTATGGCGTTTGCACCATGGAAATCCCCTGTCTTGGATTAGAGTTCTCTTGCTTGAGGGTACACTGGGGAACACTATTATAACTGTCTTCTCTGCCTGTCTTTTTTTTTTTTTTTTTTTTTTTGAATTGTGTGGCAGGTTGGCTTAAACTCTTTTGGGAACATTGATTTGTATATCCATATGAATCTTTTAATCTATTTTTTTGCTAAGTATAAAATTTGATATATGATTATATATGATAATTATAGAGAAAATATTTTTTTTTCACTCTGCTCATCGTGTTTTTTTTTTTTACCTATTTTGAAAAATGACACCTGGAAATAATTAATTTATAAGTAGAAAAATATATACACTTTTTTTACACTCCTTATATTCCCTAAGTAATTTTCTTTGATAATATTATACTCTTAAATATTACCATAATAGTGATGTGAATTATTTACTGCAATGTTCTGAAAATAGGACTGTTGAACACTGGGTCATTCTGTATATCCTGATTTATCCACTATCCTGCACTAACATGTTGAGCCGCTCTCCTCTGATGTTGTGAAACAAGTATAATTCTGTTCATACCTGAGCCTTGCAGGATAATCAGTTTGGATTTGGTTTTCGCTGAGGAAGCACCACAGATGAGGAGTGTTATCATAGATGTAATTTACTTATATGTATAATTTTATCTCTATCAGAAGTATCATCCTAACCACCACCCTCAAAATTCCTTCTCTTTATTATTCCTTTTACTACCATTATTACTATAATTGCTGTTACTGTTTCTGTTGCTTTTCCTATTACTATAATATTATCATTACTGTTTATGTTGTAGTACTATTATTACTGTAATAACTGTTACTGTTACTGCTATCATGGTAATTGTTGCTGCTCTTACTGTTACTCTTGTTATTACTACTTTTGAAGTAGTAGTAGTATTAGAACTTAGTTCAGTATTACTATCACTGCAATCAATATCATATCTACTATTATCATGATCGCTATCATCGAGATCATGATCATTATATAATTTTATAATATGACAGGACATGGATACCATGCCATTATATTCCTTAATTTTTTTTTTCAGGTAATTACCAATACTACCTTTGTCACCATAAAATTCTCTTTATTATCGCCATCATAAATAACATATTTCTTTGTTTTTTCTATCGCTATCAGCATTATTTTTATACATATTTTCTTCATTCTATCAAAACTTGTCTATCGAAACATTATTACTGAAATACACTTATATTTTCAGTCCTTTCCTTTTTTCTCTATATGCAACAATCTGAATATATTCTAATTATTGTTTTTTTTTTTTTTTTTCAGTACAAAGGCCCCTCAAATGCCCTATCAATATCTATGTGATGCGCTGAAGAAGTTACTGAATCAAATTCCGATGTTATAGATATATGTTCATTCTTCCTCCTCCTCCTGAGGATCTTCCTGGTGATAGCGATGAAGAAAATGATGATGATGCTCTCGATGTAGATGGAATACCTGATGAGATTAGTAAAGAGCTTGAAGTTCATGGAAATACAGTAGATAGAAATGAACATTAAGATGAAGAGATTCAAATTTTCAGGGAAAAAGGAAGATGCCGTAAAAGAGAAAATCTATCATTGGATTTACACTGTTCCTAAATGTGATTCTGGAGCTAACTTAGGCATAGGAATATTAAAGATGAAATCATTAGCCATCTGAAAATGCAAAATTATTTGCTAAAAGGGATAAGAATTAAAAGGATTTCTGTATTATTGATGAAAACATGAATAAGTTTTTGTGATGACTTTTAATTTGTGCCACAGTGTCCCGTCTAAGAATTACTATTGTTCCGTAAGTGATAAATTAGATATACCAATATTTCCTAAGACCATGACTGGGGAAAAGTTCAAATTGACAAAGAAATATTTTCATAGAGCAGATAACAATAATGTGGCACAATAAAAAATGGCTAAGATTTTACCTTTGCTTAATATAGTCAGAGAGAACTGTTAATAACATGGCCTATTCCATGAATTTCTGAGCATTGATGAAACAATGATCCCATATCATAGCCATCACACAATGGGAAGTTATATGAAATAAACCTGTCTGATTTTGCTATAAGATGTGGGTGATGTCTAGGGCTGATGGCTACCCAAAATATTTTTCCATTTATTGTGGCAAGGATGAAAATACAAAGCTACAACTTTGATCTCAATTTGTTTTAGACATGTTGCAGGAGCCAGTGATGAATAAGGATTCGCATGTCATACTTTTATTTTTTACAATATTTTTCAAAGACTATACACTGATGGTTGATATTACAAAGCAAGGCTTCAGTGCTTGTGGAACAGTCAGAGAAAACTATACAGGAAAATGTTCCCTTAAAAAAAAAAAAAAAAAAAATGGAGAAAAAAGAGAGAGGTTTCTATGCATACAGAAAAGATGTTAAGGGTGAATTTTCAGTTTTGTGCAAATATTTTACCCTTAAGTGTCTAACGTTCGTGTTTTTGGGAACACAAAATTAATAAAGTAACTAAGATATTATATATTTGGATGTATTTCATTTTCATAAATTACACCTAAATGAATAAGTTTTGAGATATTTGTGCGTCTACCGAACTTCCTTCAGTATGCAGACATTAAAGGCTGAAGTAGATGTCAATATAAACTTTGGGAAATGTTTCATTTTAAATTGGATGTGATGCCTTTCTAAAAACACTTGATTAATATTTATATGTTCCAAGTTATTAATGCATCTTTAAACAATCTAACTTAAACCGAAGATATTGTAAAAATAGCCTGTAGTTATTTTGTTTGTTTTTTTCTCATACCTGATTTGCCAAATATCGACATTATTTTTTTATTAGTTCATCATATTTCATTGACGAGAGACAACATCATAATTACAATATGGTGTTCAAATTTCTCTACAATGTTGAATATATATTATTGTTGATTCGCATTTCATTCAAAGACATTTGAATCGTAAAAATTTCAAAATACACGGCGAACTCCTTCAACCTTCTTACCAAAGGATTTATTTATTCGATGCTCTAGGAACGTTGCTTCAGTTTAATAGTTTTTTATGCCCTTCAGAATATATTCTATTTAAAAAAGAAGAAAGAAAATGGTACTAAACATGAGATAATTCATAGCTTCGTAACTAGCTTCCAGGTCTACACGCATGTATGTGTATTTGATCTTCCGTTCCTTTTCCTTCTAGCAAGTGAAACGTCGTCGGAGAGAAGAGAGATTTTTCCCACCACGACTATTGAAGGGAACTACTTTGTATTAAATAAATTGCATAAATTGCTTTATTAAAGACTTTTGAACTTGGTTCTTATCTATTAATGACTTTTCTCGTATAAATATGAATTAATGATTATTCACCCTAGGATTAAGGAGTTGCAAGATGCTAAATAACCATTTAGTAGATGGAAAAACTAGCATGTTTCCCATATGGTAGAACAATTTTAGATAAAAGGTAAACATTTGTGTTTTGAACTGGTTACTTTTCGTAATCCTAAAAAAAGGGGAAGAGTGGGGACACATAATAACAAACACTTCTTGATATGGCATTGGACAGATTTGTCTCGCTAATATTACTTGAAGATATTATACAAAATCAGATAGAGACCATTTCCATCAATCTATTCGCAACTGCAGTAGTTTTTATGAGTTAGGAGATGTTATAGCCCTGATCAATATCTGTTTGATAATAATGTTAATAAATTCTAGTTGCTATTCTATTGTACAGGAACCCTTGACCAAATGCTGTTAATTCAGTTATCTTTGAATCGTCATAATTAAGAACACGTCATTTGCTGAATAAAATTCCATTTCCACTTAAAACTAGAAAGCGCTAACCTCTGCCATAGTAGATTTTTTCTCGATATTTTGCTTGTCCTTGACCTTGACCTTGTACTTTGACTTTAACACGTATTAATTGACGTACATTTTACTAACATTAAATATGAATCAAGTTTGAAATTTCTGTTACATCGATGTTCAAAATTAAGGCAGATTACATAATTTGGATATTTTGCTTAACCGAGGCCTTGACCTTTGACCTTAACCTTCCAGAATCTGATAATTTCTAGCTTTTTTCACAAAATTCAATCCAAATATGTTTCATTACTCTATGATGAAAATTGTGGCCAGGAAGCTGTTAACAAACACACACCCACACAAACGAATACACAAACAAGAGCAAAAACAAAACCTCTTCTAACTTCGTTTGCGGAAGTAATGACTTCAATATAACATTGGCAATGTCACTCGCTGGAAAACTTCCATCTACAATGGAACAGACATTTTGAATTTAACAACGTTGATTGTGCCAGCTCTATTCGTTCGAATTACAGAGAAGCATTAACCGCAGAAGGCTGTTAATGTAAACCTTTGGCCGAAGCACTTGTGGTTAATATCTCAAACATTAACCGTCGTTGTAATTAATGTAGAATTGCCCTTGTCATGAATGCCTCCTATGTAGAAGTCGAGAAAACTAATAGACCTTTGAAAAACATAATTCCCAGAGAATGTGAGTAGTATGTTTTTTTTTTTTTTTTTTTTTTTTTTTTTTTTTTTTTTTTTTCATTCGATAGCTGTATAAAAGTAAAAGATGTTCTAGTTATAGATCATTAGCATTACTTTATGCTTTACGTTCCGGGGTAAAATTGCCAGTGCATTTTTTTTTAAAGTTTGGCGGTTCTAGTCAAGTAATTTACTTACTTTAATAAACTCTCCTCGTAGACTATATGGCATATGCTGATATCAAGATTATTATTATTATTATTATTATTATTATTATTATTATTATTATTATTATTATTATTATTATTATTATTATTAGTGAAAATCAATAATATTTGCTATAGATGTGGCTCCTTAACAATGAAAATTTGTTTCAAACGTAAGCGGTATATGTAGTTATTGTTAAGAATCTCTCTCCCCAAAAAGCCATTACTTAATAAGGCGTTCTGGAAATACGAACCTAAAGTTCTCTTAATCAGAGTCCATCAATTCGGGAGATTATGAGATTCTGCAAATGGAAATCTAACACAACTTTAGAAAATGTAAATGCACAATGATTCCCCTTCAGGTCATGAAATAATTAATTAATTCCCTTTTCCCGAAACAAACATGTTATCTATTTGCTCTCGGTGGAAGTTTAATGTTTATATCATTAATCTTAATATGAATGGAATTATTAATTTTCCCATTCAATATATTTATTCCTTTTCGTTTCATTGCGACCATTTTCCTTTTCTCATAAAATTCTCTGTTAAGAAAGTATACCATCGTATTAATACCATTCTAATTTATTTAAATGATCTTATTCACAGAAATTATACTTTCGTTATTTACACATTCACTAAAATTCCATTTTTTTTTATGCAATAAGTAATAAAACTCTTTTAGCATGACTCAAAATTTTAGCTATAAATTATGCTGATAAAAAAAAGGTAACCTATTTCATTTACTAGTTGCACTACAATTAACTGTATCCTTCACCAACTAAACTAGACTGTATCTGATATAACATCAAAGATATTTCATGGCCCACAATGACGCTATTGGAAGAAAATGTATTTCCGTTCCTGAATATCTGTTAGCTGCAGAGAAAATGGGCAAGTAGTTGCCCAACAGTGTGTATATAAGATCGTTTCGTAGTGAAACGGCAACCAACTTTAAATGAATTCTTGGATTCTCTCAAAACTCTGACCAGTTAATTTTTCTATTTGATATCGCACTATTTTTTCATTTACACATGGTCGTTTCATGATGTATAGAAAGGGACATGGGTTCTGATATATTCCTGACATTTGAAAAAAATGATCGATCTTATCAATTATCTAAATCTAACTTATACAGTATATTTACAGCCAGTCCTTGGCATATATAAGATAAGAGAAAGGTTTGCTCTCCCCAACAAATACTAATCCTCTTACAATACCATTCAAAACAGATTTCTGATA
>NC_090747.1:45444783-45452283 GCF_036898095.1 Palaemon carinicauda | reverse complement strand
GTGTACCAAGTAAATGCATCCACAAATACATATATATCCTTATGTTGTGTTAAACTAGTAGGAAATGGTCCTACCACATCCATATGCACCTTATAAATTTTAACAAGAACCCAAGGCCACTTTTTTTGGCTTACGGTAAAGTGTCTTAATGTTCTTTCAAACAATAACAAGCATGACATTTTTCTTTCCTAATCAAAAGAGTATTTGCGTGCCCTTCGCTCTCTCCTTCCCAAACTTTGGGGGTTGAGGGCAGCGGTTAATTGCATATGTTCTCATGGCTGCTACCTTTCCAGAATGAAGAGAATTGATCTCCGATATATTTTCTTCTGACAAACTGTCTATAATATTTTGCATCACCTTCACTACATATTGCCCTTTTTTGTGTCCAACACATTATCTCCATTTACGTATTTTTTTTTTTTTAGCAATCAATTTACGTGTATTGGTTTATCGCTTTCTGACCATTCCTCTGTGGCTACTTCAAAGTCTCTCGAAAACACTTTAATCAATTGAAACTCTTCATTAGCCTTTGTTCTCAAAAGGCCATTGAGTTCTGGCAATTTACGATTTACGACGTTTTGATTATCTTCACTCGGTTGTACTTATGAGCTTACAGTCATGTCCGTTGAAACCCAGCTTAAGAAGCTGGGATTGCTGATCTTCCTGTATAACTAATACTCTATCTATTAACTCGGTTACCTAATGTATTTTATCTAAGTCCTTCGGTTGCTGTTCTCGTCTATATTCTTCATTGACATCACAAAAACATATTGTTCCTTCGTTTTCATCTACGGCAGCAGCAGTGTCTGTTGTGTTAAACCATGTTTACCTAGGCTTCTTGAACTTATACTTTACCTGCTTGTAGTACACCTTCGCTCACATCATACTCCAACATAAGTGTTCCTTCACCTGACATCAATTATGCCCCATTTTGACGGATAATGAGTCATCGGAACATACGCCTTTTTCACATTATTGCAAAAGGTTATGAATAAACTTGCGCAGTGAGATACTCCCAGGGGAATACCACATTGCTTATATATGAGCAAGAAAGGAATTGTTGAACTGTTAATATGTTAAATGTACCAGATTTGTGGTGGAAAGATGGTGTCACCTAGGCGACATTAGACATGTCACCTATAACAGAGTCTAAAGACCTCACACAATAATGGATATCAGTTATAATCTTCTTAAGAATGCTAATAATCTCGCTGTATAATACTGACATCTACATCTACATATTTTCTATTAAAGGCTTAGGACACACGCACACACATACACACACGCGTTATATATATATATATATATATATATATATATATATATATATATATATATATATATATATATATATTTATGTATATATATATATATATATATATATATATATATATATATATATATATATACATAAATACATATATATATATATATATATATATATATATATATATATATATATATATATATATATATATATATATATCAATATGTATATATATATATATATATATATATATATATATATGTATATATATTTATATATATATATATATATATATATACATACATACATATATATATATATATATATATATATATATATATATATATATATATATATATATATATATACATATATATCTGTGTGCGATTAAAAATTTTAAGCTTGACTTATACAGATATGGGTTATTTTTCAAAGAATATTTCGTTAATTAAAAAATAATCAAGAAATTCATAACGCAGTGTAAGAATTTGATAATTATGAAAAGTTTTATACTGCAGATATTATGAGGATACATTCCTGCTAAATCCAGTTTTACTTATTTCTCTGACCATATTTGTAAAATGTCGATCAATGCGTCCTCCAGGTTCAATTAATGAATCCAATAGATTTTTGTCAGTAACTGGAAATGTGATTAATCCAAGAAGTATGCATAGTTGATTAGATGTAAAATCACGCCAAAAGTAGTGAATAAAGTTTGATATAGTTTTCTATGTATATTGTATAAAGTTATACAGTGGGAATAAATTACATCAGTCATTCTATCAGTGATGCTGGAAAGAAAAAACAGTGATGTTTTTTAAGAAAACATGATATACTGTAACCAAAACAATTGTGATTCCAGTAAAAAGAAAAGAAGAAGAAAATAAAAGGATAGTAATGTGATATTTAAACGTTCTCGTCTCAAGAAAGAAGGGATCATATATTTTAGAATTATGGAATTGAAGTTAAAGTCTACTCCTTGAAAAAAAAAAAAAGATAATAATCATTATCACAATATATGATTTTTACGTAATGTCTGACTTTTTTTTTTTAATTAGCCATTCTTTATTACGCATATTTCACTTCATGTGAATCAGTCATAATAATAATAATAATAATAATAATAATAATAATAATAATAATAATAATAATAATAATAATAATAATAATAATAATAATACTAATAATAATAATAATAATAATAATTTTGAATTCAAAACCATTATATTAGTATTTTCTTTTTATAATAAACCAATCAACAAAATAAGTTAAGCAAGTTTTTCTTAGGAATAAAAATCTACCAATTTATAATAAGTGTTTCAAACCGCATGAATTATTTTTTTCTTATTTACGAAGACCATTTCAAAAATGTATATATAATGTCGACTGGATATTATTGAGTATTCTGACCATAGAAAAAAGGCAAGAGACTCCTGTGGAAAGTTCTTACTTTCTTCAAAAACATATATGAATTGAAAAAAAATTATTATAAAAAGCAAAATATAAATAAATTAGAATCCTTATTAGAAATATATGATGAGGGAGATTTTTGGCATTGTTGCACCACGTAGTTCATTGCTTAAAATTACATACTGACTAGGTACTTTAAAGGTAACGTTCTAAGAAACGTACTTGACTCATCTCAGGTCTCGGTACCTTAGTGAAATTATTAGTTAGGTAGATTTCTTATAAAGTTTCGCCGGCAATACACATAAATTCCTTAATCCTCAGCATCACTCTCACCTACCTTCACTGGGAGAAACCATTTTATCTTTAATCATACTTATCTCATCCCACTACACAATGATACATTCAATAGATAATCATTGTTTATCATCCTATGTAATTGCCAGAACATCCAGCTTCCTCCATTTGAACAAATCATCTATTATATTTTCATTTTCTATTATCATTAAGTAACAGGAATGAGTGACTGTTCTATATCTCTTATTCTCTCCTTTCTTTCAAAATTTCATACCTTATAGGGCTTCTAATTTCATTCTATTTGGTGAATATAACTTTTTTTTTTCTAACTTCGACCGGATTTAGATACTGCAATTCTAATCTACATCATAAGAGAAGTTACGAAAAATGTATATCTATTCGAAAGTTCCTTCAAATTATTATTCATGCCTGAAATATTTAGTTCTAATGGAAACATCTCTCATGAGAGAGAGAGAGAGAGAGAGAGAGAGAGAGAGAGAGAGAGAGAGAGAGAGAGAGAGAGAGAGAGAGAGAGAGAGAGACACCTGTTCCAATCAAATATATTTCTTTTTTCCAGATTGATTTTTCTTTTATGTTGTGTTTTCATTGACTTATGTTTGATTCTGAATTGAAAGTCTTTTATCGGGATTTTATCTCCCAAGTATGTATCCCTATTAATGATATATATAATCTGTTATCATTCATTAAGGCTAATGTTTTTCTCTGATATATATATATATATATATATATATATATATATATATATATATATATATATATACATACATATATACATATATATATATATATATATATATATATATATATATATATGTATGTATATATATATATATATATATATATATATATATATATATATATATATATATATATATGTATGTATGTATATATATATATATATATATATATATATATATATATATATATACATATACATATATATATATATATATATATATATATATATATATATGTATATATATATATATATATATATATATATATATATGTATATATATATTTATATATGTATATATATACATAAATATATATATATATATATATATTTATATATATATATATATATATATATATATATATATATATATATATATATATATTTATATGTATATATATATATATATATATATATATATATTTATATGTATATATATATATATATATATATATATATATATATATATATATATATATATATATAAGAAATTGTAATTTTTTAGCTTTTTCTAAAAAACAAAATACAGCTAAGTTTTTCAACTAGAAATGCCGGAAAAGTTTTGGTTATTTCTCATACTTCTTTAAATAGCATAGCAGTCTTATTTACATTACTGATAATTTTTCATTCATATAACAACATGCGCAGTGACCTATTGGAATTCCTAAATAAGTGCCCACCATCGGCTTTAAATATAATTTTTTACCTGGAAAAAAAAAATAAAAATCAGGACATTTACCTTCCAAAAAAATCTTTAATTTTCGTCATTTAAAAAAAAAAATGTTATTTTTGCCAAAGAAAATTACGACTGCCACTAATTTCTCCTAAAAGCATTGAGAGTCGTATCAGAGAGTCTCACAAGTTTGTTTGGTGAATTTACTGAGTATCTTTCGTCTGGATGTTAAAAAACTCTTTCGGATTTTCAGATACTCTTGAAAATTATCATCAAGTTTTCCGTTCCTTGGGTTACTATTCACGTGACCTTGATATACCTAGGGAAAGCCTAATGTAACAAAAAAAATATTATATGTGTCTCTTATTTAGATATCATAATCTCTATTATACCTATTCCAGATTTTTTTTTTTTTTATAAAAAAAAATGATTGTTATATCTAAACTAAAATACTTGGAACAAAGATTATTTTTTCTTTTACAATACATTGGCAGGAATTTGATATTTTGTATCAGCATATAAGGAAGACTATAAAGAATATATCGTTTTTGTCAGTTGCTTTTATCAATGACTGATAAATAGTGTTATTGTATATGAGCACCCATTTACCCTGTTCTTCGAGCCCTTTAGGTCAGAATAAAATACCTCATTTATTTTGAAATTATGTTTACCAATTGGAAGTACCGAAAGGCTAACAAAATATGACCATAATACTTCAGAGCTAACGCAACCTATTATCATTAATATGAATATTAATTTTCGTATATTCAAAATGTCTGCTGATATACAAGTTACAGGTTAGCATTTAAACTGCCGAAACCCTATTCTATTGAGATGAATCTTCAAACATTGACAAAATAATCTCATATAGTTATAAGGCGAGGTTTTTGATAACGGATTTCACTTAATGTGGTCATAATTCTGTTTACGTATTTCCCTTTAACTCAATAACAAAAAATATAAAATCTTAGGAGAATCTCCATAAATTATTTCAAAAATATTATTATGATTATCATACAGTGATAGTGAGGATCAAGAAAAAATGGTGCTTCGTTTATGATTCCAACAGTAAGTAAAGTAAATGAGATACACCCAATATCTACAAAATGCATGTATAAGCTACACACACACACACACACACACACACACACACACACACACACAGTCAATAACCCTCTAAAATGATTACCATCGCCAAATACATAAAGCCAAGAAATCGTGGATATGGATATTGGAACAGTTGGATTTCTATCATTTCACGGCTCTCAACGGCAATGCTTTTGAAGTTTGTGCTTCCCCTTGTCTCATCATAGTTATAGAGTCTAGTTAAAGATACTGTAAGTAGTTAGCATTGAATTCGGATGGGTACCTTGCACTGCTGATTAGGTAGACAATTACAGTTCCCTAATGTTATTAAGGATGCTTAAAGAGACACAGGGTTTCTCTTCCAGCCTGTATACATTTGCATACCTTTAGTTTTATCAGTGAAGTTTCTTTAAATCTTATTTAAGAATTTTATTCGTTATGTATTTATGGTAGAAAACTTTTCAATCATTATTCACTCACCAGATTAGTGAGGAATAAATGGCACCGTTTAGTTTCATCACTTTACTAGAGTAAATACTGGGCAAGGAATTAAACAATAAAACACTCTCTGAGCCCATAAGCAAAGGATACACAAAATAGTAGAACTTTTTATGTGGAATTGGAAGCACTTATACTGTCCCTGACTGGTAATCGCTAGAATCCAGTTCGAGTCCCACTCAAACGTGTTATTTCCTTTGGTCACAGCAACCTAACAATCCTTGTCAGCTAAGGATGCGGTCTTGGGGGATCCTATACATCTATCTGCTGAGTCATCAGCAGCCATTACCTGGATCCTCTTAGTCCTAGCATGGGTGGAGAGGGGGCATCGGCACTGATCATATGTTGGCTAAATATGGTCAGTCTCTAGTCCATTGTCTTGCTCGATAGGGTAATGTCACTGTCATTTGACTCTGCCATTTATAAGCAACCTTTAATCCTTAAAAAGTTTTGCTGTCGACTGGTCTCTCACTCTCTTTGTCGATGGATGACAGGAATCAGTAAATCTCGTGTCTTCATCAAAGGTTCCTTCCACAACATGGTCTGGACGGCAATAATTTCAGAGTCAGGTGACTTTGTTGCTTAGTGCATATTTGTCCATCGCTGGGGGTATGGTTGTAAGTGGAATGCCTGACTCCGAGGAGATTAGGTATAATAAGGTCGGGCAGACCATGCTACTTAGCTGAGAGATGATGCTAGACTTGACTAGGCCATTAGTCCAAATTTACCTTCTTTTGTACGGTTTGTGTTTATGGTGTGTTCCAAAATGTCAGCTTGTCACTATGCTGTTGGGAATCACAATGCCGTGTCTCAAAATCGTGGTTGTCCCTGTACGCATGAGTTTCTCTTCCGTCCAGTACAAAGAGATTCTGACTTCCTCGTCTTAGTAATAATACAAATAAATAAAGACTAGACTTCATGTCAGCCTTTCCTTTCTCCAACATCTACAAATGCCTTGCGTTTTGAATTTTTTTGTTATGTCAACAACCTACATTGTGTGACGTCTGGATTCCATCTACTAATAGGATGTTATTGCTCAAAATCCCCTAGTTTAAGCAACGGAAATATCAACATACCTAACAACATCTTTAATGATGTGTGTCTCTTAATTTATCTGTTTACGAAATAAATAAAAATCAGCGATGACTCTCTCTTAATCAATGAAATAAATGTATTCATAACACCTGATGGCCATGTATCCTATGTTTCCGGTTGAAACTATACTCAAACACATTAACATACAACACATATTATTATACTGACTTTCCAATAATTAAACCATGATATTATTAATTTTCCTAAGAAAACATTTCACTGCATGTTCAGTACAATACATATAGTTTTCGTTACCTTTTAATGTCCCAATTTAGTTTTATACCTTGGTTCCATAATTCTTTATAATCAAGATGGTAATTATCACTTTATGAAGGAGCACACTTGGGGCATAGTAAAGACATTTTATGGATAATTGAACCTCAGTTATAAGATAAAAATATGGCTCCTGATATCTTTAGA
>NC_090747.1:45422283-45427283 GCF_036898095.1 Palaemon carinicauda | reverse complement strand
TATATATATATATATATATACATATATATATATATATATATATATATATATATATATATATATATATATATATAAAGAGAGAGAGAGAGAGAGAGAGAGAGAGAGAGAGAGAGAGAGAGAGAGAGAGAGAGAGAGAGAGAGAGAGAGAGAGAGAGAGAGAGAGAGAGAATTTTACTGCTATTGATTGTAGAATCTTTATTGCTAAATCACTTGTTGTAAGTGGGATATATCATGAATTATCTATATTGTACATTCTATCATATTACGAGTACTATTAGTCATATAGTTGTGCCTACGCAACTACAAACAATTATACCAAACAAATATCATATTAGAATGAAAACAAGGACAATCTTTTTGTATTAAAATGAATCCTTTTGGCGCTGTCTTAAATCTGTATAACACTGAGCGGCGGATGGGTATGGGAATGAAGTTTACAACCGTTTTATTTTCATTTTCTTCTTATTTTTTTTTTTTTTTTACATTCTTTTTGGCGCGTGGAAGAGTACATGGGAGACCTGCAGCAACAATCACTTCCACAATTTCCGAATTTATTGTTCTCCTGTCTGGTCTTCAGCTGCTGATTCTCATATCAATTTGTCGGACAGAAACTTATTGTCTATTCAATTTCTTATTCCTGATCTAGATATTAATTTTTAGCACCGTCGTTCAATTAGTTTATTATACATGTTACATAATATTTTTCATAACTCTGACCATTCTTTACATTCAGATCTCACTGGACAATTCTATCCTGTTCGTAATACTAGGCAGGCAGTTAATTCTAATAGCCTGGTCTTCTCCATCATGAGGCTCAACACTACTCAGTATTCTAGAAGTTTTATTTCAGCTGTTACCAAGTTGTGGAATGATCTTCCTAATCGGGTAGTTGAATCAGTAGAACTTCAAAAGTTCAAAGTTGGAGCAAATGTTTTTATGTTGACCAGGCTGACATGGGTCTCTTTATAGTTTATATTTGACATATCTGTTTTTGACGTTTATAGTTTATATAGGACATATCTGTTTTGACGTTACTGTTTTTAGAATTATTTATTGTTAATTTATTCTCATCATTTATTTATTTCCTTATTTCCTTTCCTCACTGGGCTATTTTTCCCTATTAGAGCCCTTGGGCTTATAGCATCTTGCTTTTCCAACTAGGGTTGTAGCTTGGTTAGTAATAATAATAATAATAATAATAATAATAATAATAATAATAATAATAATAATAATAATAATAATAGTTTCCATGGAGAGAGAGAGAGAGAGAGAGAGAGAGAGAGAGAGAGAGAGAGAGAGAGAGAGAGAGAGAGAGATTATCAAATATTAGAAAAAAATATATAAAATTAAAATAAATATAAAACTTCTCGCATTATATAAACATTTAAATAATAATTTCTTATAGATTATGAATATATTTACACCATCTTACAGTTGTTGAAAAAAATATGCTTATATATGTTGCCTTTTTTCTTTTATACTTATAAGAAGATATAGATATGAATATTCCCTATTTTCATATTATATATTCTTATCATTTCCAATTAGCATGAGGCGAACATTCAGTCATAGAACAATATTTGTTATTTAAGAATACATAAAAATGAATATATTTCATCATTGATATGATGTTTTTATCAATATATAATGGAGGAAAATTTTTTCTCAAAAAGTGGCATGTAAATATTCAAAATTTACCTTCAATCTTTTTTATATATTTTTAACATAAAAACAATATTTCCAAAAGAGCAGTATAAACAATGCACCTGTTATCATATGCATTTTTATATCCCGTGTGGCAAAGTTCCCTTTTACCAGAAATATCTGATATTCATATATGTAACATGCATTCATTTTGGCCTTGGTTTTCTTCATCTTCTATGACAGTATAAAAGAACTGAGACCTATCGGTATATATTATTATTTGATTTCTTGGTGCTTACATGACAATTTGCAGGATAAGTTTTGCCTTCAATCATTTCTAATTCAACTTCTCATTTCTCTACTGTTTTTTATATTTTTTTGAACTCATTTATATTTCTAAAAATGGTATAAATTTTTTCTTTTTTATCTCTTCTATTTTTCTTCAGTGCACCTTGTATTCCCATTGTCCTTAATCTTTAGTAATTTACCATAATTTAATCTACTATCCCTGCTTCAGTAAATATAGATATAAAATTAAATTATTTGATTAATTTCAAATTTATTAAAGATTAAAATTTACTTACATCCAATGGAAGCATAATTGATATAATTATCCTCCAACCAATAAATACAGTTAATTATACCAATAATGCCTTCAATTTACTCATGTTGGCTTTAATTTTCAACTTATACTTAGTAAGATACTCTATTTAAAGATATATATCATTTTGTGGTGCGAATATGAATCAATTTACCATTAACCAGAACAATTGAGAAAAAAGTAGATGAGAATCATTGATAAAAAGGAGCCAGAAAAAAAGCTCTTGCATGTTTGTTTTCGAACGAAATCTTCTGCTTTTGACTACTCACTGTATTTCATTCAAATTTCATTCGTTTTTCCTTTTATATTCTCGAGGTGTTGCCGTTAAGCTTGCAGAAGCAAACATAACTGTGAGTTTTGTATTGTGGAATGCATTGTGTCGAAAGCAAAGAAAACGGATCCTTTATTGAATGAATTTTGATTCTTCAATTTCTTCAGGGTGCTAGCATAGTCACCTGGCTTTCTTTAATAAAAGACTTTTTCTTTTTTCCACTGTTTCCATTTTGAACATTTACCATGTTTTGGACCTAAATGGAAGGTCAGATTACATGTTTAGACTTTCAGAATGTAGAGAGAGAGAGAGAGAGAGAGAGAGAGAGAGAGAGAGAGAGAGAGAGATAGGATTTTAAGAACAGTGTAATATCTTTAGTTGTTGCAATATGTATTTATTCATACTATGTCCGGTCATATTACATCAAATTCTGAAATATGTTCATCATATTTACATCAGAAGCTGATATGTCATCGCTGACATATTTACATGTAAAATGATAGGATTAACTGCAGAAAAATAGGAAATTATGGATCTGATCACGTCTCATGAATGAAGATATTTGCCAAACCTTATAGGTAGTAGGTTGATCAGGGCACCAGCCACCCGTTAAGTTATTGGGTCCTTTGATTGTCAAGACAGTACTACATTTGATCCCTCTCTCTGTTTACGTCTCATTCTTCCTTTGCTAACACAAACACGTAATAGTCTGGATTATTCTTTCCTAATTCTCCTTTTTCCTCATACACGTTACACCACTGAGATTATCAAACAATTTTTCATCGCTCAAGATGTTAAGTATTGCAGTGTAATTGTTCATTGTCTACTTTCCTTTTGGTAAAGCTAGAGAAGATTCTTTCGTCATGGTAAGCAAGACTTCTAAGCAGACACTAAAAAATAATCAAACCATTATTCTCTATTCTTGGGTAGGGACATGGCCTCTGTCCCATGGTCTTCAACTGTCTTAAGGTAGAATAGATCTTTTGCTTGAGGGTACACTCGTACACACTATTTTGTTCTATTTCTTTTCCTTTTTTTTTTTTTTTTTTTTTAATCAAAGATTTACTTTGATGATGTTTCAAGTCAGCCTTTTACATTTTCTTCTGTCCTGTAAATCGTGTTCTCTTAGACCCTTTTCCTTCATGTCATTCAATCATTTATCTTTTCACCTGAACTTTGACCTTCCCCTCCTTCCTCTGCCCTCCACCTCCATGTTCATAACCCTTAAATGCACGAGTTCATCTTCTTTCTTCATGACTTGACATTGTACGCGTATGAAGACCTACTTAAATGGTGGAGAGAAAACCATCAAAGAAGACTTATATGATTAATGGTATTATCTACAGTTTTATGAACCGTTTCATTTACGTCAATATGAACTAATCATCTTCGTAACCATGATATGATCTCCGGGGTTGTGACGTTCACTGCACGCAACAGCCAATGCTTTGGTGTGTTGTAGAACAGTCTGTTTGTTATCCAAGGAAATATTATGAGGTGAGGTCATATGATTTTGATAGTCAATGATAGCTTTCCTATTAGAAAAATAAGGAAGTTTTATTGTCAATTATTGGAGAATCTCTCTCTCTCTCTCTCTCTCTCTCTCTCTCTCTCTCTCTCTCTCTCTCTCTCTCTCTCTCTCTCTCTCTCTCTCTCTCTATATATATATATATATATATATATATATATATATATATATATATATATATATATATATATATCTTACCATGGATATCATGATGAGAATATGAATTGGTACAATTCCCTGGATAGGTGTGGTAGATCGACATCGACCACCAGCGTATATAAAAAAAAAATAAAAATAATAATTAAAATAGCGCACAACGCACCACCCACAGACGGGACAAGACGTGATGCAACCCAACACTGCTGCTTCCTTCTCCGAACTTGCTAGGGGTGGAGGTCAACCCTACAAAACCCAAATAAGGTGAGCAGCCTAAAACAAAGTTCTCACGAAATATTGATAAAAGCTTTTACTTAATGCAATGTTCTGCAATAGTGCTAACAGTTGTGAAATGTGTAATTGTTGGAGAGTATGTAAGGCAAGTTTGGTTACCACGTGCATGTGATTAGGTTTTGAGGATTTGATGAAATTTTGTCATCTTGTCTTCGAATGCTAATTTTTCATTAAAAAAAGAAAATTAATCATCATTATTGACCTTTTTTATAAATTGATATTGATGCTAATACGTTTTTTTTTCTTTTATTGTTAGAAAGTGTTGGTGGATGATATGGCTACAATGTGCTTTAGTATTATTAGATGAGATGATGCGTGTTGGGTTTAGTGGATTGTTCTTCGATTATTTATTATTAATTTATATATTGCTTTTCAGTACACATCAATAATGACCTTGATACTTTTATAGTTTGTTATTGTTAATGAGTGTGGTTGGATAATATTGAAATATTGCATGTTTAAAATTAGTGTATTTTTCTTTGAATGATATTCTTTTTTTATTTTTC
>NC_090747.1:45409783-45417283 GCF_036898095.1 Palaemon carinicauda | reverse complement strand
ACCTAGTATTTCCAGTTTTTGGTATCTTCTGCCTATTTATAACACTTGTATATCCAATTCTGGTGATCGCTTGAATATTTTTCACTCTTAAATTTCATCAATAGCTTAAAACTATCCAAGTAGCTACTCTTTGTTGACTGTCAGGAAACAATACCAACTGTTCACTGACATAAAAAAAAAACCATTACTTCTTATCAAAGGAAACAGTCTATTATAAGCCTGCAGGTGATTACCTCTGAAACTGTCAAGCTTAAAAACTCTAATGATAATTCAATTTGATGCCATATTTAGTTAAAGATTCTGTTTAAACCATGACTCAGAAGGATAGGAACTATGTTGATTAACTTTTTTAGTTCATATAACCTTTTGTGCACGCTGTCATCGGATGTGACCTGAGGTAATTTTATCAAATACCGAGCAAGTCATATTATCCAAAATATTGTTTTATATGCTCTCATATTAGTATCAAGTTTGATAACATCCGTTAAGCAGAAATATTGATATATCCTTTCAAACTTGATCTTAATTTTTTTCTTTTCTTCGCATATTCTTTTCGACACTTTTTTTTTTTTTTTTTAATCTCGAATATAATTTTATCCTCATTCATTGCAATTATTTATTATCATTTGGTTATCTTAACATCGTCAGAAGAACATATAAAAGCATATGTTCATTGTGTTTTAATAGGAAATATTAACTTTTGTTTTATTGATATAATCATGGATTAAATCAAAGAAACACACCTAAATCTCGTTTTCAATCGTAAAAGTTTGCTTTTTTAATCTAAATAAGATATTTGATCCTATGAAGAATAGGATGTTATAAGCTCTCTAAGTATATACTGTAAATGAAAGTTTTCTATTCCAAAATCAATTTATAATGAGTTAGAGCTCCACTCTAGCCTATTGTTTCTTTGTAGTGTCAGCCACAACACCGTTCATGGGAATCTGGGATGGAGGGCAGGATGAGCAGTTCGAGAGGTTATATATCTCCAAGGATTCGTACCCTTGGTGTAGAGATGAGAAGGATCCGATCACATGTACTTATTTCCGGTTTCCAGATCGTGTTAATTTTTCGCTCAACTCACTACTTGTTGAAATATGATCCTGAATTTCGGAAGGTTAATTCATGATAATGGCAGCAAAGTTATGTAGCAATGGGGTACTTATACGTGATAGATACCCTGTGATATACCTGCTACAATTGTTAAAGTTTTGATTTTTATTTTATTTCTATTTTTTTTTTTTAAAGATTTGAAGTTGAAGACAGGATAAAGTTCGAGCAAATTTTTTATGAAATCACGTCACCGTCGAATGTAACTCACAACATATTAAATGTATGTAATACACCAAGTCGAAGAACTGCCATGGATTACATAGTGAATTATATAAATTGTACATTTTAAGGTTTAGAATTGAAGACTTTAACAGAAAAGAGAGGAATATAGATACTATGGATGTTATAGATAGCGCCTATGTAAATATTCAATCTGTTATAATGAAATTAAAGCTCGAGAACCGCTAACTTTTTTCAAGAAGAAATTGGAGACTTCCTTGATCTCTAAGTGTTTCGATAACGGGGATTAAAAAATAAACATGATATGAAAATTACCAAAGACTGTATAAGATATATTAATTTTGAAGGTCGTGTCCCGAGTGGGGTTCCTTTGCGCGACAGTAATAGGAAGGTAATCATTGAGTAAAGTCATGCAAAGTTCCTAATCCTACCAGGGATTGAAAAACTTATATTTATTGGTAAACATAAGTTATTAAATAAAAAAAATAAACGAATACGTGAATAAATAAATAAATTAATTAATTGATTAATTAATAAATAAGTCAGGTTAATTAGTGCATCACAAGAAAATACAAAATGGTTATGAGGGATCATTATCGAGTTCCATGGATTTATATACAACGGAAATAATTTCTATACTAAATTATAATTTTTTTTCTTGAAGTTGTTACATTAAATAGGCAATCATAAAAATAAATGGTAATGACACATTCATTTACGGCATGTTTAATAAATTGTCGGCAGTTTTTCTTGCCTTTTCCTCGATATAAGGAAAGGATTAGCATCAAATAGAGCCGAAGGATTCCTTTGACAAAAGCATTAGTGATTATCGATGTCAATAATGCAGAGACAGTACTTCGTAGAATGAACAAACAGTTCCCTGTATCTTCGACACTTGTTAATAACTGACGAAGAACAATTTTAGTAATCACACACTGAATGAGTCATTTTTTAGTCGATGTTGGGTTTTCCAAAAAACATTGTCAGATAAAATAGACAAAAAGGTTTTGGTCACTGTATAGTGAGATCTATGAAACATGAGATCTCTCCTATGCATTGATTCGGGCCTGATAAGATACAGTAATCTTCCCAAGCTTTCACTGAGCGGTTGCTCTCTCTCTCTCTCTCTCTCTCTCTCTCTCTCTCTCTCTCCTCTCTCTCTCTCTCTCTCTCTCTCTCTCTCTCTCTGAGTTTTTATTATTCCAATTTTCAATTAATGTCTTTTACCAACAGGATAAGAGTCTGCATAAGTGAAAGTACTTCCGAAAAATCTTGGCCATAATTCAGGGTATTTTGGCTGTTGTGGATGTGAAACGCATTTCCATTCTTTAGGATTCCCTTCCTTAAATCATCTCCTTTTTTGTTTTAACTGCAGAGAGGAAATTCCCTCTTCACGTCTATTCGGCATTTTTCACTTTGTGGGGACCTGGACTTTAAATTAGGTCTTTGTTTAAAAACAGGAAACAAACACACACATACATAAACATACACAGACATATATATTTGACGCAAAGGCACGGTTTTATGTCTCAAATTACAATTAGAATTAAAAAACCAATTTGATATTTTTCTTACTTAGAAAAGATAAAATCCATGACTAAAAAATGTAAATTTATATTAAAACTTTAAACTCTGAAATTAATATTCTAATGGCAAATATTTTGTGGAACCTACCCATAGCCTAAAGTCAAAGATGGATTTTCATGGAAAACCAATTTACAGATGGCAAGTTTTCACTTGCCCTGAATTCTAGTTCACCGTGACCAAAACAATAATAAAAGATACACTAAAATTCTAAGTTAACTATATATATATATATATATATATATATATATATATATATATATATAAATATATATATATATATATATATATATATATATATATATATATGTGTGTGTGTGTGTGTGTGTGTATATATATATACATATATATATATATATATATATATATATATATATATATATATATGTATGTATATATATATATATATATATATATATATATATATATATATATATATATATATATATATGTATATATATAAATATAGATATACATATATATATATATATATATATATATATATATATGTATATATATATATATATATATATATATATATATATATATATATATATACATAAGTATATATATATATATATATATATATATATATATATATGTATGTATATATATATATATATATATATACGTATATATATATATATATATATATATATATATATATATATATATATACGTATATATATATATACATATATATATATATATATATATATATATATATATATATATATATATATATATATATATATATATATATATGTGTGTGTGTGTGTGTGTGTGTGTGTGTGTTTATGTGTGTGTGTGTGTGTTCAAACGCACACTAGTGAAAGGCATATGCTCAGCCAAGTGGAAGTCAAAACGTCGTAGTTAGGAAATTGCCAGAACTTCATGTAAGTTTTAGGCCTTTTGCCGATCAACGATCCATCGTTGTGTTTTAGGAAGACTTGAAGAAGCCACATACGGGTGGTCACAAAGAAAAAAAAAAGTATTTCAAGTAATCAGATTGCTTAAAGAGGCTTCGCCAATTGAAGTAATGTTTTGGCCGCAATACAGTTTCAAAAGTTATAGTGAAATAAAATGATGTTTAATTGATGCAATGAGATGTGATATGAAAGAAAATTATCCAAAAAAAAAATGAGAGAGGCTGACTCAATTCTCAGTTTTTCAAGGCTTACTTTTTCGAGATTGTGATTCGTTTGCCAAACGGAGTACCAATCTCCCAGAGGATGATTACAAAGCAATTGCTCATAAGCATATCCACAGATTATTAAATATGAACCTATGGGTTGTTGTTTTCAATGACAATTGCTCGTTAGCAGATGTTGTGATGGCGTAACAAAATACACTAGACATTCTGCCAGAAGAAAATATGACGTAGAGTAACTGCCCTTATTCCAGAAAGGATGTAGCCATGAGAAATTATAAAATGAGCAGCAGCCACAAATACATTAACCGGGGAAGAGTGGCATCAATGAGTGGAGTTTCCCATCAAAGGGACATACATCTCCAGTGTGCCCAACTAAAAACGCTGTGATCGGGTGGGTCGTGGCACAAGCAAACCCCCCCCCCCACAAAAAAAAACACACATAAACACACACACACACACACACACACACACACGCAATATCCCAGGAAAAGGAGACTGATGAAACAAAAGCATACTGTGTTTATTGTAAATGTGAAATTAATGCAAAGCTCAGTGGTATACGAAAGCATGCCGCTGTTAAAATACATATCAAAGCAGCCGAGCCATTTTCTAGTGTGAGGCAGAAAATAAAAGAAAAAAGAAAAACTTGATTTCATGAGAAGTAGTGATTTACACGACAGCTCGACAAGTGAAGCTTCTGAGGGCAGACTATCAATGTTTATTGCATCTCATACTGCTTTTCTCACCGTGGATCATTTAACTGAAACTCTTAAAAGCAACATTTTGTGAAAGCAAACCGATCAAGAACAGAAAATTACATAGACCAGAATGTAAGAATATTGTTGTGAATGTTCTAGGCCCATATTTCTTAGACAATTTGAAAGAAGACATTGATGATTGAAAATATAACATACTAATAGATGAGTTAACCGATATATCAATAGTAAAACTGCTTGGTGTAACAATAAGATATTTTAACGAGAACTTAGATAAAATTGTGTCCACATAACTATGGTTAGTAGAAATAGAGTCTGGAACTGCAGAGAATATTGTTAGTGCCATCATAAAGTTGTTGAAGAAAGTTAAACTTGAGCCACAAATTTACTTGGAATAGGTGTGGATAATGCTAGTGTAAATACAGGAATACTCGAAAACTAATGGTAAGAGTTATCAATTTACCCTCTCTCTCTCTCTCTCTCTCTCTCTCTCTCTCTCTCTCTCTCTCTCTCTCTCTCTCTCTCGCTGTATATATATATATATATATATATATATATATATATATATATATATATATATATATATATATATATATATATATATATATATATATATATATATATATATATATATATATATATATATATATATATATATATATATATATATATATATACATACATACATACATACATACAAACATACATGAATATATACTACATAAGCACACATAAACAAATCTAGCTGCTTTTTATGGTGTCTGGCGAATTTTGAGACCTCCTCTTGCGACTTTCTGTCAAACACCTTAGGCAACACTGAATGTAGTGGGGCATTAAGAGCATGCAGGAACTGGCAGCTCCCACAACTCCCGCAATCTTACCCCTGCAGCACTAGAAACAGCAGCAGGGTGTTACGGTGCGGCAAGCGAGGTCGTTAATCAGTTTCGGTATCCTAATTGGAGGCTCGAAATTTCAGCAGTCTGGATTGACCTACCAATCAAGTGTTGATCGACCCAGGAGCCAGCGTTTCGCTTCTTGAACAAGGAAGCTACTCAAACCTATCACATTCAGCAGCACTAATCATCCTCGGCACACATACAATGAGGGTCAGCTTTTAAGTGGGATCTCTGAAGTTTACACATGATGGTTTTTATCTCTCCCACCTTAGGAATTCCAGGAATCGAGGATATACTTGGTCTTCACTTCATTATGTATAATGTATATGTATTATGCGTATATTTATGTATAAGGGAAAAGATATAGTTACGGTAATGGCAAGAGGATATATTCTGCCAATGGTAAGGTTGGTTCTCCCGTCAGGACATCTGATCATGCCTTGATTTCATTAGTAGTGAAGACTGAGTAGCCTGTTCCTGATGTATCATACTCTTAAAATTTATATGAAATCTCAAGTAGACTGGAAAGGGATTTTGCATGATCTTTTGGGCTTGAATTGGTCACAATTATATAGTAGTGTAGATCCTGTTGTCCCTTTGAATGTAAATCTAGGCATCATAATTGATAGGCGTATCCATTCTCGTGTGCTAAGGTACCGAGTGAAGGACAAACCGTGGTTCAATGATGATTGTAGACGTGCTTATATGGAAAAGCAAGAGGCCGATCATCTTCGGAAGGGTAACAGATCACATTTGACCTGGAATAGCTATACTCAGCTTCGAGCTTTTGCTCAGAGTTTATGCCTCAACTAAAAAGGAATGCAATCTAACCATAAAAGAAACCCTTTCAGGTACAACTCAGGAACATAATTGGTGGTCTAACTTTAAATCTGCAGTCTTTGGTGTTGAAGCAACTGTTCTTCCTTTACCTAAACAGATGGCTCAGTCACCCACTGTCCAAAAGGAAAAGGCAACCCTTTTGGCTGATGCATTTGACAGTAAACAGAGTGTAGAAAAACTTGAACTTCCTCATTCCTGTTTTCTCGAGGCTAAACTAACTACTTTAGCTTTTCGACCTCGTGAAATTAAAGATCTATTGATGGACCTTGATGCTTATGGAGGTATAGACCCAAATAGTATTTTTCCTTTGTTTTTTTTTTTTATAAAGATAGCAGATTTCCTAGCTCTGAAGTTATCTGTTATTTTGCGCAAGTTAGCAAGAAGAGGAGCTTTTAGCATTTATTGGAGAATTGGTAATGTTACTCTTCTATATAAATGTGCATGTGGTAGCTCAAGTCCCACTGATTACTGCCCAATTTCCATAACTCCCATATTATCTAAAGTTTTTGAAATTCTGGCAAAACGTCTGAATAGGTTTGCTGAAGGTAGCCCCCTATTCCATAGTTTGTAATTTGGATTTCGTAAAGGCCTTTGAGCATTTGATGCCCTTCTTACAATCTTCAATGCTGTACATGAATCCCTTGATTGTGGTCAGGAAGTTTGTATGATTGGGCTTGATTTTATTGCTGCCTTTGACCATGTTAATCATGAAGCCCTTGTTTTCAAATCAATTTGTATTGATTTTTAAGTAATAGATCTCAAAGAGTTGTTCTTGATGGGCACCATAGTGAGTATAGGAATGTGATATCCGGTGTTCCACAGGGTAGTGTTCTTGGCCCATTACTTTTCATACTATATACACATGACATGTGGTTTGGCCTGGAAAACAAGCTTGTTGCATATGCAGATGATGCTACTCTCTTTGCATCAATTCCATCCCCTGAATGTAGATCTGGGGTTGGTGAATCCCTAAATAGAGATCTATGTAAAACTAGTACATGGTGCAAATTATGGG
>NC_090747.1:45372283-45389783 GCF_036898095.1 Palaemon carinicauda | reverse complement strand
CATCAGAGAGTGAATGAAGGTTGCAAAGTGTTGGGGGCAGTTAATGTAGTAGTAAAAAATAGAGGGTTGGGCATGAATGTAAAGAGAGTTCTATATGAGAAAGTGATTGTACCAACTGTGATGTATGGATCGGAGTTGTGGGGAATGAAAGTGATGGAGAAACAGAAATTGAATGTGTTTGAGATGAAGTGTCTAAGGAGTATGGCTGGTGTATCTCGAGTAGATAGGGTAAGGAACGAAGTTGTGAGGGAGTGAACGGGTGTAAGAAATTAGTTAGCGGCTAGAGTGGATATGAATGTGTTGAGGTGGTTTGGCCATGTTGAGAGAATGGAAAATGGTTGTCTGCTAAAGAAGGTGATGAATGCAAGAGTTGATGGGAGAAGTACAAGAGGAAGGCCAAGGTTTGGGTGGATGGATGGTGTGAAGAAAGCTCTGGGTGATAAGAGGATAGATGTGAGAGAGGCAAGAGAGCGTGCTAGAAACAGAAATGAATGGCGAGCGATTGTGACGCAGTTCCAGAAGGCCCTGCTGCTTCCTCCGGTGCCTTAGATGACCGCGGAGGTAGCAGCAGTAGGGGATTCAGCATTATGAAGCTTCATCTGTGGTGGATAATGTGGGAGGTTGGGCTGTGGCACCCTAGCAGTACCAGCTGAACTCGGTTGAGTCCCTGGTTAGGCTGAAGGAACGTAGAGAGTAGAGGTCCCCTTTTTGTTTTGTTTCATTGTTGGTGTCGGCTACCCCCCAAAATTGGGGGAAGTGCCTTGGTATATATATTTATATATATATATATATATGTATATATATATATATATATATATATATATATATATATATATATATATATATATATATATATATTATTTCCTAATCTCTTCTTCTTAAAGTTTAATGATGGTTTTTAGTAAAATTTAAAATGAAGAAAATTACCTAGAAGACCTTAGTATTTTTAACTCGTGGTCATCCCGATTAATTTGATCATATACCTAAAACTTTCTCTCTCTTAACATAATAACATAATAAGTTCTAATTTTTACAGCGTAAAGTTTTCAATGTTCGGTAAAACTATATTGAGAAATCCAAGCTGGTATTATTTGCGTCTTTAATCTGAAGATATATATATATATATATATATATATATATATATATATATATATATATATATATATATATATATATAATATATATATATATATATATATATATATATATACATATATATACATATTTCAAGTAAACCATTTATATATATATATATATATATATATATATATATATATATATATATATATATATATATATATATATATATATATATATTTCAAATAAACCATATGGATATATATTAATATATATATATATATATATATATATATATATATATTAACAAATTAAAGTTTAAATTCTATTAACAACCTCGGGATCCGAGTCACAGGAAAAATCACTCAAACACTATAGTATCTGTCCTTCTGGGCTTCGAACCCTGGTCCAGGATACTTGTGTGACATTGACCCTACCACTCAGTGGCTGAGTGGTAGGGTCAATGTCACACAAGTATCCTGGACCAGGGTTCGAAGACCAGCAGGACAGATACTATAGTGTTTGAGTGATTTTTCCTGTGACTCGGATCCTGAGGTTGTTAATAGAATCCAGACTTTAATGTGTTAATATATATGACTTATTTCAAATATGAGAAACACGTTCAAATATGCATAATTTATCACATACTCACACACACACACACACACACACACACACATATATATATATATATATATATATATATATATATATATATATATATATATATATATGTATATATATATTTATATATATATATATATATATATATATATATATATATATATATATATATATATATATTAACACATTAAAGTCTGGATTCTCTTAACCTCGGGATCAGTGCCCCAGGTGAAATCGCTCAAAGACTATACTATCTGTCCTGCCGGGCTTCAAACCCTGGTCCAGGAAACTTGTGTGACATTGACCATACTACTCAGTGGCTGAGTGGTATGGTCAATGCTACACAAGTATCTTGGACCAGGGTTCGAAGCCCAGCAGAACAGATACTATAGTGTTTGAGTGACTTTTCCTGTGACTCGGATCCCGAGGTTGTTAAGAGAATCCAGACTTTAATGTGTTAATATACATATATATTGTTTTAAACGACAAGGAAGAGGTGAATCTTATGTTTGAACACTTGAAGATGTGAAATACAACAATCTTGAAACTTCAAAAAGGTAGTAAGAAAATTCCGAGTCAGACGGAGAGATCCTATCACTCCTAAATAATTAAAAATATGCCTAAAAGACTTTTTCAACATTTATTTTTTAATAATTTTTTAATTAATAATAATGGGGAATACTGAAACAAATTAAAGTTTGCAGATGGCATAGTTGCATTTAGTGAATCATGGGAGAAATTACAAAAGATGATAAAAGATTTGAATAGCGAAATCTGGAAAATATGAATGAAAATTAATATAATGAATGGCAACAAATTAAAGTTTTGGACATACCTCTAGAGATTTATAATGAATATTCCTGTATACTGACGGGAATTTGATCAAACAAAATGAGATTATTGAAAAGGAAATGCTTTATTCTATAAACAGAAAAGTTTTTAAGATATATTTAACCAGTTTAACTTATCCGTCAGAAACTTGGAGCTTTACTAAAGCCCTAAAACATAAGCTGGTGACAACTCAAAGACCTATAGAAAGAATGGTGGTGATAATAACACTCAGAAACAGAAAAAAAGTAACATGAATATAAGAGCAAACTAAAGTAGAGGATATTCTAACAACTTGTAGGAAAAGGAAATGGACATGGACAGGTCATATAATGGGAATGACAGATAATAAGGGGACATTAAGATTAATAGAATTGGTCCCTAAAGATTGCAAATGAAGCAAATTAGGGAACAGAAGACGATGGATTGATGAACTAAGAAAGTTTACGGGTGTAGCCTATCCTAGAAAGACCATGAACAGACACAAGTGGAATAACACGTTAAGGATATCTAGGACTATTTCCATAAAAGTCGATATTAATTTTTGGGGGGAGATCTTTTTAATTAATACTTATCAGGAAAAAGATAGTCAAAACATGGCAGTTTTCCAAAATTAAAGCCCCTATTGATTAGTTTTTACAAATTCTGTCATTTTAGGTAGACATTAGTCATCTTTCTCTTCAGCTATCACCGAATCTCACTCTTCTTCTGGGAACCAATATTTAAGGTTTCATTGAAAATGCTGAATGTAGTAAGAATTTTAGAATTTTGTTTCTTGATCATCAAAATCCCTATTATACCTTAACCTCTATCATAATAGATTTTGTTTTACACTTGGTATATAGACTTGCCCATAGATCTTTCATATATTTTCTCACATTACAAAGTAATTATTGAGCTTTTATTAACTTTAATCTATATTAGTTATTTTAACTTTATCACTTGTATGTCTCGTTCAAGAATTGGATATTTCATGACTCACGACAAAAGCAGAAACATATTGATGCCATCCACGTCTGACCCAGAATGAAGACATCTCCGGAAAAACATCTTCGGAATCCTGGCTGGTCCAAAAGGCCAATGTTTACGAGCAGATTTTATTTTTGCCAATAATGATATTACTCTCAGGGGATACCACATTGAATGGGCCTCAGTTTTTTTGTGTTCTTTTGCCTGTAGCTTTTATGGCCTTAACCTTAACTGTATGCTGTTGTTACCCAAATTTCCTTATTGCCATATTTGTTTCATATATTGCATTTCCTACTTATGTGTTAAATGTATGTTGGTAAGGATGATGATTATTTAGATTAACCCAGAAACTTTCCTCTAATTTCAAGAGGCTAAACTTTTCATATAAAAAAGTTAGTGTTATTATTATTATTATTATTATTATTATTATTATTATTATCATTATTATTATTATTATTATTATTATGTTGTTGTTGTTGTTGTTGTTGTGTACTTCTTTAAAATTTAAAGGTATTCATATTCAAATGCCAAATCATATTATAGATTAATAAGACTTATGAGATACTATTTTCCTTTCTAATGATATAGATTTAGCCAAAAATTTATACCTCATTATAACACTAAGGAGAGAGAGAGAGAGAGAGAGAGAGAGAGAGAGAGAGAGAGAGAGAGAGAGAGAGAGAGAGAGAGAGAGAGAGAGAGAGATGTGAAGGATCTAATTTAATGTTATTGCTGGTCTTAGAATGTTTCATTTTGGATGTCTAATCTGTTCTGCTAGTTTACTTATTTGATTGTATATCAATGCACAAACACACACGCACACACGTATATATATATATATAAATATATATATATATATATATATATATATATATATATATATATATATATATATATATATATATATATATATATATATATATATATATAAACGTTAGTTGGAAAAAATAGGATAATAGCTCAGTAAGGAAGGGGAATAATGAAACAAAGAGAATAGTGAACATGAGTGTAGTCACAAGCAAAAAAACTCTAACACAACGCAGTAGAAAACCCTTTCGCAGAGGCTTTGGCACTACCTATGATTATTTAAAAACAAAGTTCTTGAAATAGAAAAATCAAAATAAAGTTAATTCTGATAAACAGTTGTTGAAACAGGTACCATTCTGTGTTTAAAACAAAATCAATAATTTTAGGAACATCGTAAATCTCGGATATTTACGAATAATTTGGCCGGGATATCTAAATGATACATACTAGTATTATATAATTCACACGGAGATTCACAGTTACTTAGGTAGTCCTCTTTTTTAATTGCAATTGATTTTTTTTCCAAAAGGAATCTACACAAAGACTCCTAATAATAGAGTTCTCTCTCTCTCTCTCTCTCTCTCTCTCTCTCTCTCTCTCTCTCTCTCTCTCTCTCTCTCTCTCTCTCTCTCTGATAACAAATTAGAAAATATTATCAGCATGAAACCTTCCAGTTTGAAGATAATGACAACCAAATATGCAAAAAAATAAGCAACTCATGAAAGTATTATGTAAATGTAATTTGCAAGACAAGGTAAAAAAATAGTAGATTTTTACAAAGTTGAATTAGTCTTACTAGGAATAGTCTTTGCATTAAAGAAAAGTTTAAGAAAAGAAGCTTTGGTGATGGAAGGGTAATTACGAGATTTCTGCAATGACAAATAATCCCTTTTGCAAAAATTATATTGCAGGCTTGGATGCTTTAACGACTGGAATTTTATTAAGTCATTTTCGGCCCACAGAGTAATTAACTCATTAAACAAGACAATTATATATATATATATATATATATATATATATATATATATATATATATATATATATATATATATATATATAAATAAATAAATAAATAAATAAATAAATAAATAAATAAATATATATATATATATATATATATATATATATATATATATATATATATATATATATATTTATATATATATATGTGTGTGGGCGGTTATGTATATGTATATGAATATCGATTAAAATGACTGGTACATAGCACTTACTCCCCTTGTGCTATATCATTCCTGTAGGTACCAAAGTTGTCACCATAATGCCTGAAGCAAAGGAATTAACTTTAAAAAATCTAGAACATGTACATTTTTAAATCTGCTCTTGATAAACATACAATATATGCTCTCACCATTTTACATTGCAAAATGCATGAATATTATCTTAACACATTTGACTATCTTTATATATTTTTTTAAACATTGCTAACTCTATCAAAGTTAACAAGGAAGTCCTAGGGAATTTTCAATCTTCATCTAAAAAAAAAAAAACATAATTCGGTAAATAAAGCTTTCGAGCAAACAATAAAAATAAATAGAACGGATAGTCGATAGCCTTTGAGAAGAGAATCGTTCTTCTTTAATTATATTTTATTCGTTTAATAATAATACTACTTTTTTGAAGAGTATAAATATTTGATGTTTTCAATATGCCCTTACAATTCTTTATTTCAAATAGTTAATTTATGACTAAGTAAATATATATTTACTGTATATACTTGACCTATTTTCTTCTAAAATCAATTTAACTATGAACGATATATGTAATCATAGTGTATCACATGACAAGATATTCACCAAGTCAAATACCTAAAGGTAATGTTTTACCCAAAGTTCATTCAACAGTGTTTGCAGTCAGAATCACTAAAATATATATCATATCCAGCTAGGTGGAAGAATTCTCCTCCACGGAAGACTGTTCTATGCATTCATCATTGGGTGTTCATCCTTCCGTAGATGGAGTGTTTTCTTCTAATCTCCCTTTAGTCACCGGCAAAAAGGATGTCGTCTACTCACCTTACTTTCACCCACAATTTCTCTGGATTTTAGAATGACCGGTGTAAGAGATGGTAGTTACAGGGGAGGGAGAGTTTGCCAGTTAAAACTGTTATGAGTTTAAAAAGAGGCAAGCAATCATTTCTTTGGTAAGAAATTTTCTCTCGAAAATTTCTTGTGGTGCACCTAGGCACATTATTTCATCAAATTCCTCTCCCCTTGTTTTGTTTAAGTTTTTATAGTTTATATAGGAAATGTTTATTTTCATGCTGTTACTGTTCTTAAAATATCTTATTTTTCCTTTTTCCCCTCCTCACTCGTCTATTTTCACTTTTGGGGCCCCTGGGCTTTTAACATCTTTCTTTTCCGACTAGGGTTATACCTTAGCAAGTAATAATAATAATAATAATAATAATAATAATAATAGTGAAGAAAAATTCTTTACACTTCGAAATCATCCAGTTGTTGAATGTGATAGATATTAAGAATACAATAAAACACCAAAAAAATATTAGAAAATTTACTGATACTAGAAATCTCTCTCTCTCTCTCTCTCTCTCTCTCTCTCTCTCTCTCTCTCTCTCTCTCTCTCTCTCTCTCTCTCTCTCTCTCTGTCATAAAAATACATTAAATCTATGATTATTGACTGAATTTTAGGGTTATATACGTGTCCTTTTTCCTAATTTGGTCAACAAGCAAGAACATTAAAAAAATGATGTCTGGATTAACTTTTAAGTTATGAAGTCAATTTCTTATAGCAAGTCTCCTTGTTTTTTTTTTATGGTAAGTCAACTACCTTTTTTTTTTTTCAAATCTTATGTTAATCTCTAAAAATTGGAAATTTCATATCGCGTCATAACACATCAGAATATTTGATTTTTTTTTCTTTTCAGTTAAGTCTCTAGAATTCAGTAACATAATAAATCCGTAACCTGAACAGGGAAAGAGATTACTGCCTAGTGTTTTGCTGATGTCCTGGGACTAAGCCGGTTACGGTTTTATATTAGCATTCTTCATTTTTCGTCCTCTGGGCTCAAACTTTAAGTTGTGGGTCTCTGGCGGCATATGTTTATACAAATCAAGTATTGCTATAATCATTAAAGATTATTTAATTTCAAAGTAGGGCTCTGGTTCTCCCAGAAGCATTATATTTTTAATGAGAAGAACAGCTAAATGTCATTATTTATCCTATACTCTAAATGTTTTGCATCAGTTTCATTCCTCAATGAAATATTGTAAAAATTTTCTTTCCTAAAGTAAAATATTATTCCCACCCAAGCCCCTCAAGAAGCTATTATAAATTGCTATATCATCCTTGCTGATAAAGAAAGTGTAATGCATCAACGAAAAGAATGTCGCCTTGGATTAGCTTTGTGATATACCCCGTAAGATCACGAATTTTAGATAACTGTTATCCTCCCTCATGAAAAATACTATACTTCTGTAGATGCACGAGTAAGGCATGGTTGAAGAAGGGCAACACCACCAATGAAGCAAAGAATATTGAATAAAGGAGCAAGAATGGATGAATAGATATTAATTTCTGGGGTTGGATTTTGGCTGAGGGGTCAGGGTAGAATGTCAGATTGTCAAGGACATTCACAAATAATGTTTATGTTGAAGTATGGGAGGAAATATTCTTTCCTACGTTCACTTCCTATCGTTTTGGTGCTTAACTAAAGCTTGATTCATAAAACTCAAGTTGTGAAAAACGGGTTAAATCATCACCCAGAAATAAACGTTATAGTTGGCCAGATAAAGGGTGTGTACCTTAAATCCAATAGAGGTCCTACTAGCAATTTTTTTTTTTATGACTGGGACGTATATAAACAGCCTTTGAGGTATGGGAGTTTATTTGATGTCACTCGAAAATATGCCAAAATCTAGCTTTTGGTATGCGTGACTGACTTGATGAAATCATTGATACTTGAGATGGATGTAAACGTTTTCTCTTATGTAAAAACCTTATGTTGTTTTAATCTTATCTTATTCTTGGAACATTACAATATATGTAGACATTTTCCTGACATGTCATCATGAAATACGTTTGATTACACTCCGTAATTTGACGTTTTCTATAATGTTTTATATTAAGAGTTTCCTCTTCGGTTGAATATTAATGGTTTAGGGAAAAATCTTATTTTCAACAGTTCACAACACTTTAGATCATATCCAAAGGACAAACTAGTTCATTCAATCGGACTTTCATAAAATACAATGAAATCTCTTACTATCTAACCCAACTTAAATGTCTCTAAATATCTAAAATTTGAGTTTTTATATAATTTTATATATCCTAACCATTCGCTATTACATCTGAATTCTCATTTAACTTGTCCAGGCCTTCCACTTGGAACTAAAGAAATGTGGAAATATTATATACCTTAGATTTTGTCACATTTTTTCACTAATTCATCGTAATATCCTTTCCTCTCTTGTGCATCTAACCAAGAAAGCTAGTTTTCCTCCTTTTGAGCAAATCTCATATATTATTACATAACATACCCTCTCTCTCTCTCTCTCTCTCTCTCTCTCTCTCTCTCTCTCTCTCTCTCTCTCTCTCTCTCTCTCTCTCTCTCTCTCTCAGCCAAGACCATCAAGGTTTCATTGCCACCAGATTCGGAATATAAACGAGTGCAACTGAGAATTTCTTAAATGAGTATATGACTGTGATATATATAAGAGATGTACCAATACCACTTTGGAGCCCGATAACTGATACTCATACCGATACTAGTCGATACTCCGATACTTTGGAAATTGTTTCCAATGATTAAAATAACAGAAGGCTATATTATTGATTTGATGACTGACTTTTCAACCTCTTTACTGTGTGCAATGTAGTGTGTGAAGCATTATAATACCTATTCAATAAACAGCTCTTTGTGGTATCTATTTGACATAAAACAGTGTTTTTAAGATTTTTTTCTAAACATGTTAAACTATGGCCATGTCCATACCAATGACACAATCTAATGCCTTTCCTTATGATTTTTGTAATACTGTATACCATAATATTAGTTCAACCAGGTCACTGAATTTCTCTCTACTATAGTTATATTCTGGCCCAGCTTGGAGTCTTATCCAGACTGCTTCGTCCGTCTGAAGGCGGAGCCAGCTTCAAAGGAGGAGACAGAGCCAAAAGAGGTCATAGTTTTCGACCACTCCAAAGCACAGGCTTTGTTGGCTAGTACCTTGAAGGAGAGGGGCTTCACTAAATCAAAGGTGCCTGCTCTGAGCAAAAAACATCCTTCCTTTGTGGGCTCATCTACCGGGGCCTTCCCGTTCATGGAAAAAGGGTACAAGGCAGCATTAAAGGCTATAGAAGCAGGGAAACCTTGCCATACACTCGAGGAGTGTAAACCTTTATCCCTAGCTTTGCCTATGGACCAGAATGACTTGAAGGACGAATATCTTACCTTCTCAGTCGGGAAGTTGGAGGCAGATATTGCCGGACGCCCGTTCGGTGAGGACCTCCCCGAGTTGTCAGAGTTTCTCTTGCGCAGGGAGCAAGAGACTGAAGAAAGGCTTGCCTTCTCTATGTCCCTCCAGACTACCTTGTCCTTGGAGACAATGGCAAGCAATCCCCAGAACCCGGATATGTTTATGGTTGTGGCCAAAACACATCTGGCTACTATGACGAAAGACCTATATGGCTTCATTAATGCCAGAAGGGCTTGTAGGGAGTTCGTGTTCGCCTCGGCAGCGGTGAAACACAAAACCAGGAAGCTAATATCGTCCAGTATTTAGATAAAGAAACCTCTTCCCGAGTGAAGTGGTCAAGGAAGTAGTCGACAAGACCGCCACGGAGACTAGGAACCTTCTCCAAAAGTGGGGCTTGTCACTAAAGAGGAAGTCTTCCCCGGATGAGGGTCTCCAACCTAAACGGAAGACAAAAAGGCCAAGGGTGCCCTCTCGCCCTGCCAAACAACAAAGGCAACACCAACTTCCCATGACCGCGGAGCCCCAGGTGATGACACAGCCTCCTACTACCTACCAGTTGGTACCCAAGCAAGTGGCGACACAGTCGCCAGCCTTTACTCCAGCTTTTGAGAGGCAGTCTACTACCCTATGGCCGAAAGCTAGAGGGACATTTAGAGGTTCCTCTAGACGCCCCTCAAAAGGAAGATGAAATATAGGAGAATGCAGTCAAGGAGGCAGATCCTCCGGTCAACAGCAAAAATAAATGCTTCCGGTAGGAGGAAGACTTTACTCGTTTCGGGATCGTTGGACCTTAGACCCCTAGGCCCACAGCCTGATCAAGAATGGACTGGGTTGGAGCTGGAACATAGCTCCACCATCATTCCCCCAATTCTTCCAACACTCAACCCCCGTTCTGGAAGAATATATCCGAGAACTCTTAAGCAAAACAGTAATAAAGAGGGCAACGTCAATCAAATTCCAAGGAAGGTTGTTTTGCGTTCCAAAGTAGGACTCAGACAAACTCAGAGTCATTCTGGACTTGTTGCCACTCAGCAAGTTCATAGTAAACTACAAGTTCAGGATGTTAACCCCTCAACACATAAGGACCCTGTTGCCCAAAAAGGCATACACAGTCTCCATATAAAGGGCGGATGCCTATTGGCATATTCCAATCAATCGCCAACTTTCCTCCTACCTATGATTCAGGCTGCAGAAGAAACAATCCGTCTTCAGAGCCATGCCCTTCGGGCTAAACGTAGCCCCAAGGATCTTCACGGAGCTTGCAAATGCAGTAGTTCTCAACTACGCCTAAAAGGTTTTCAGGTAGTGGCCTACTTGGACGATTGGCTGGTGTGGGCAGCATCCGAGATGGAATGCATGCAACCTCCAAAAAAGTGATCCAGTTCCTGGAACATCTGGGATTCAAGATAAATGTCAATAAGTCTCGACTATCTTCAGCTCAGAAGTTTTAATGGCTTGGAATACACTGGAACTTACAGTCACACCGCCTCTCTATTCCGTCAAAGAAGAGGAGAGAGATAGCGGGATCTGTCTAGAGACTTATGAAATCCAGTCGGATATCAAGACGCCAACAGGAAAGAGTGCTGGGCTCCCTTCTGTTTGCTTCAGTGACAGAGCCAATGCTAAGAGCACAATTAAAGGATGCAACAGGAGTCTGGAGAAGATACGCATCAAACGCTCGAAGAAATCTAAGAAGACCAATACCGACTCGACTACGATCACTTCTCAAGCCGTGGTCGGAGGCCAAGCTCCTGAAGAAATCGGTACTCTTACAACCACCTCCACCTTCAGTCATCATCCTTACAGATGCATCAAAGGAAGGATGGGGAGGTCACTCTCACAAACGGAAACTCCAAGGGACTTAGTCCAATCTATTCAAGACCTTCCACATCAACATTCTGGAAGCCATGGCAGTCTTTCTTTCATTGAAGAAATTGATTCCTCACTGCTCGACCCACATGAGACTGATCCTAGACAGCAAGGTGATAATGAGATGTCTGAATCGTCAAGGTTCGAGATCGCCCCAAATCAACCAAGTGATGCTGGCCATCTTCCGTTTGGCGGAAAAGAAGAGATGGCACTTATTAGCAGTTCACCTCCAAAGCTTCCGCGATGTGACGGCGGACGCTTTATCCAGGTTCACGCTGATAGTCATAGTGGTCCCTAGATGCAGGATCATTCTCCTTCATCTTACTTCAAGTCCCAGAACTGCAGATCGACCTCTTCGCAACGAGCGACAACAAGAAACTACCTTGTTAAGTGGCTACATACGAGGACCCTCTAGCAGAAGCAGTGTAGGCGTTGTCCCTCGATTGGAACAGATTGTCCAGGATTTACCTGTTCCCTTTATCAACCCTTCTGTTGAAAGTCCTCAACAAACTGAGATCCTTTTAGAGAGCGGCAGCTATAGTGGCTCACAAGTGGTCGAACAGCATCTGGTTCCCTCTAGTATTGGAACTATGGCTAAAGCTAGTCCCGTTGCCTGACCCAGTTCTGACTCAACAAGTGCAGAAGTCGACTGTCTTCGCTCCATCACAGAAAACCCAAAACCTTCTTCTCATGATTTTCTCTCCTTAGCAGTTAAGAAAAGATTTGGGATTTCGAGAGACAGTATAAACCTTTTAGAAGAATATAAGTCTAAATCTACCAGAAGACAATATGAGTCGTCTTGGAATAAATGGGTTACAATTGTCAAGGCAAAGACACCAAAAGAAATCTCAACAGATTTATGTTTATCCTTCTTTATTCATCTTCATGAACAAGGATTAGCAGCCAACACGATATCTACGTGTAAATCTGCCTTGACTATACCCTTACTGTACGCCTTCCAGGTAGACTTCTCTAAGGAAATATTTAAACAAGATCCCTAAGGCCTGCGCTAGACTTAGGCCGGCAGCACCTCTGAGGCCCATTTTGTGATCCTTGGATAAGGTTCTTCACTTTGCATCAACATTGAACAATGAAAATTGCTCTCTGGAAGATTTGACACAAAAAAGTTATATTCCTATTTGCACTAGCCTCGGGGGCCAGAGTTAGCGAAATAGTGGGCCTTTCGAGAGATGAGGGCCATATTCAGTTCACAGAAAGGGGAGAACTGAATCTTTTTCCTGACCCAACGTTTCTCGCTAAAAACGAGCTACCCACCAGAAGGTGGGGTCCCTGGAGAATCTGCCCTCCGAAGGAAATGTCTCTATATGTCCAGTGGAGTGTCTAAAGGTCTATCTTCGTAGAACTTCAGAATTTGGGAGAGGATACCTCTTTAAAGGAGAAACTTCAGGCTCAAAATTGTCTTCAAAACAACTAAGGGCAAAGATCACCTACTTCATTCGCAGAGCGGATCCGGACAGTACACCCGCAGGTCACGATCCGAGAAAAATTGCTTCATCTCTGAATTTTTCCTGGAAGTCATCCAGGGTGTTTCTAAACACTATGCGAAGCAAGTGCAAGAGATCAAGAGGTTCGTGGTGGCGCCAGGTAGTGTACTTAAACCTGTCGCTTAATACTGCAAGGAACAGTGATTTAATTGGGACTGTTATGTGAAGGGTATGCGTGTTGACTCCTTACGGTACAACATGTTAAGTAAAGTGTCACCATGGTGACATTATGGACTGTTCCAAATATGAAAGGTGAAAAAAGCGTAAAGAGAATCATGTGTGCCATGTGTACTTTACGCAAGTGTGAACAGACAGTAATGACAGAAATTTGAACAGATAATTTACTGAATTTGCTTTTTTAATGGCATTAAAAGTGTTTCTCTTCAGGTGAAACAAGTATTACTGGTATTACTCATATATTTATGCTTAAATTATTTCACAAACATTTTATATTATACTATTCGGATGGATGCCCAACAACATCTTATGTGGCCGAAGAAATAAAATTTTTTCATGACTATCTGGATATATACAAAAAAATACAGAAGACTCAATATGCATTTGCTCTGTGTGATTTGAATGCTAAATTAGGTCAAAAGAAGAGAAGAACAATAGCAGTAGGAATGAAATCATGAACACCTTTTTTATAAAAAGGAACATAGAAAATGGATGTGGAGAAGACCAAATGGATAAAAGACAAGCGCAATAGATTTTGCTCTCAGTAAAAATGTTAATGTAGTTAAATATGTAACAGTGCTAAGCAATTCAAAGCAATCAACCATAGAATAGTGAGAGAGCAATTTTGTTTAGTTCTAAGGTAAGAAAGGGAAAAGTTAATTTGTCGAAATAAAATAAACACTCCCATAATACGGAAAAAATTTAGTTCAGTAATAAAAAGAAGGTATTTCCAGCTGCATAATGAAATGGAAACAAACAAAGAAAAAAATAACAGTAATTTGACCATTCTTTATTTTACAGAAACAGCTAAAGAGGAAAAATTCCAAAATGAGATCAAGAAAAAATATCGGAAAAGACCAAGAACCTAATAGGAATAAGATTGGGGAAAAAAATCGTATATACAATTAAACAGATATTGAAAAAACTGAAAAATTGAAGGAGTTGATGAAAAGAAGACCTGGAACAGGTAGCCAACTGAAGTTTGCTATAAATAGTAAATTAAGAGATATCATTATAAAAGATGAAGTAATAAAAATTGCAGAGGATTCCTATACAGTCCTATACAATAGTGATATACGAGATAACTTTGCCAATTTGAATAATGAAACACCTTAGCAGGTAAAAATATTAACAAAATTAACAAAAGCAGAAGTTAAAAATTAACATTAAAAGGGTTGTAAAGAAACAAAGTAGCAGGAGAATATGGTATCGCACCTAATTCAATAATAGATGAGAGAGAGAGAGAGAGAGAGAGAGAGAGAGAGAGAGAGAGAGAGAGAGAGAGAGAGAGAGAGAGAGAGAGAGCTGAACTTTACAGCGAATGTCTGCCAGAATACTCCATACATAAATGTTGGCAAATGAAAAACTACCATTATACCAATTCAAAGAAAGGGAGACACAAAAGACAAAAAATGACCGACTAATAAGTGTAAACTTTATAATTTATAAAAAAATTACGAAATCATATTAGGTCAAATATAAAAAGAACTAGACTTTAATCAACCTTGGGAGCAAGCAGGCTTTGGAAATGGGTATTCAAAACCTAACCATATTCATGTAATTAACCAGCTAATGGAAAAATCCACTGAGTATGACAAACCACTATTTATGGCTTTTATAGAATATAAGAAAACTTTTGATTCTGTGATTCCTTCAGCATTATTATTATTAAAATCGTAGCTGAAAAGCAGGCTGCTATAGGCCAAAGGGCTCTAAAAAGGGAAAATAGCTCAGAGAGAAAAGGAAATAACGATATATATGAACTATAAGAGAAGGGATCAGTAAATAAAATAAAATATTTCAAGAACAGTTCCTACATTGAATTAAATTTCCCCTCTATAAATCGTCAAGATTTTAGAAAAGAAGAGGAAGAGAAATAGGATAGAATACTGTGACCGATTGTGCCATCAAGCAGGAGAACTCTAACCCCCAAAAAGTGGAAACCCATGGTAGAGAGGCTAAGTCACTACCCAAGAATAGAGAACAAGAGTTCGAATTTGGAGTATCCTTCTAGAAGAGCCATGTACTAAAGCTAAAAATTATCTTCTACCCATAATGGGAAGAAAGTAGCCTCTGAACAATTACAGTTCAGTAGTTAACCCTTTGAGCGAACAAGAATTGTTTGGTAATTTCAGTGTTTTCAGATGAAAGACAGAGTAGAATGTGTAAAGAATAGGCCCGACTATTCGGTGTATGTGCAGGCAAAAAGAAAACGAGCCGTAACCAGAGAAAATTATCCAATGTAGTACTGTCGTCACTCGAAATGCCTTCAATGACATGGAATATGCAAACATTATTATTATTATTATTATTATTATTATTATTATTATTATTATTATTATTACTTACCTACTAATATACAACCCTAGCCGGAAAAAGAAAGGTGTTATAAACCCTGGTGCCCATATTGGGAAATAGCTCAGTTAGGAAAGGAAACAATGAAAACTAAAATATTTTAATAACAATAACAACATAAAAATAAACATTTCCTATATAAACTATATGAAATTTAACAAAGCATGAGGAAGAGAAATTAGATAGAATAGTGTGCCCGAGTGTACCCTCAAGCAAGAGAACTCTAACAAAAGACAGCGGAAGACCATGGTACAGAGGCTATGGCACTACCTAAAAATAGAGAGTGTTAGTTTGATTTTGGAGTGTCCCTCTCCTAGAAGAGCTGTTTACCATAGCTGAAAAGTCTCTTCTACCCTTACCATGAGGAAAGTAGCCACTGAACAATCACAGTAAGGTAACCCCGTTAGTGAAAAAGAATTGTTTGGTAATTTCTGTGTTGGCAGGTGTATGAGGACAGAGGAGAATATGTGAAGACTAGGATAGACTATTCCTTGTTTGTGTAGGCAAAGTGAAAATGAACCGTAACCAGAGAGAAAGATCCAACTTGTACTCTCTGACAAGTCAAATGACCCCATAAACTCTCTAGCGGTAGTACTTTAAATGGGTGGATGGTGCTGTGGCCAACTTACACAATGACTTCTTCCTCAACAGACATTACTTATTTTAGGTACTAATAACCTTAATTGTAGTAAGCCTTTTACCTATTGTAAATTCTTATATAAAAATATTCTCCAATAACTTTATTATTTTTAAGTAAGTGATTGAAACAAGATCTGATGTTAGTTTTTAGGACCGACTAATAAATCGCTATGGATATTGCTGCACAAGAATGTTATTTACATTTTTGATAAATTTTTATCTTAAAATATATAAAATTTTATTATCATCTTTGGTTCGAAATTTTTATTTATTTCAACAATGCAAAGAACAATATAAAAAAATTTTTCTTTTATCTATATATGATAACTATTAAGTTTGATTTTACGAGATTTTCTAGGAAGCTTTCAATAGTCACTAGATGTCTCGTTCCTCCCGAGGGAGCCTTTGAACCATATTTCAAACATTTCTTGTCACTATAAATTAATAGAGTCCCATCATACTGAAAAATGCCTGCTTCTAAATTGAACAATTTCATTTAACTAAAAAACCTTTCTCCTTTTGATATACAATGTTATCAATGGTTAATTTTGCTAACTGATTTTATTTTTTTTATTAAGAAATATCCCAAAGTTTTAATTATTATATAAACTTAGATTAAAGAAATAATACAAGTCTGAAGAACTTCTGTTAATGTGGGAGATAAAATAATAAGAAGCATCTTTCAGCCTAACATTTTACTACACAAGAAGAAACATAAGTTTCCATTACTATATATATATACATATATATATATATATATATATATATATATATATATATATATATATATATATATATATATATATATACATATATATATATATACAAATATATATATATATATATATATATATATATATATATATATATATATATATATATAATACAAATATATATATATACAAATATATATATATATATATATATATATATATATATATATATATATATATATATATATATATATATACAAATATATATATATATATATATATTATATATATATATATATATATATATATATATATATATATATATATATTATATATATATATATATATATATATATATATATATATATATATATATATATATATATATATATATATATATATATATATATATATATATACAAATATATATATTATATATATTTGTATATATATATATAATATATATATATATATATATATA
>NC_090747.1:45363356-45371783 GCF_036898095.1 Palaemon carinicauda | reverse complement strand
GAAGTCAGAATCTCTTTGTACTGGACGGAAGAGAAACTCATGCGTACAGGGACAACCACGATTTTGAGACACGGCATTGTGATTCCCAACAGCATAGTGACAAGCTGACATTTTGGAACACACCATAAACACAAACCGTACAAAAGAAGGTAAATTTGGACTAATGGCCTAGTCAAGTCTAGCATCATCTCTCAGCTAAGTAGCATGGTCTGCCCGACCTTATTATACCTAATCTCCTCGGAGTCAGGCATTCCACTTACAACCATACCCCCAGCGATGGACAAATATGCACTAAGCAACAAAGTCACCTGACTCTGAAATTATTGCCGTCCAGACCATGTTGTGGAAGGAACCTTTGATGAAGACACGAGATTTACTGATTCCTGTCATCCATCGACAAAGAGAGTGAGAGACCAGTCGACAGCAAAACTTTTTAAGGATTAAAGGTTGCTTATAAATGGCAGAGTCAAATGACAGTGACATTACCCTATCGAGCAAGACAATGGACTAGAGACTGACCATATTTAGCCAACATATGATCAGTGCCGATGCCCCCTCTCCACCCATGCTAGGACTAAGAGGATCCAGGTAATGGCTGCTGATGACTCAGCAGATAGATGTATAGGATCCCCCAAGACCGCATCCTTAGCTGACAAGGATTGTTAGGTTGCTGTGACCAAAGGAAATAACACGTTTGAGTGGGACTCGAACTGGATTCTAGCGATTACCAGTCAGGGACAGTATAAGTGCTTCCAATTCCACATAAAAAGTTCTACTATTTTGTGTATCCTTTGCTTATGGGCTCAGAGAGTGTTTTATTGTTTAATTCCTTGCCCAGTATTTACTCTAGTAAAGTGATGAAACTAAACGGTGCCATTTATTCCTCACTAATCTGGTGAGTGAATAATGATTGAAAAGTTTTCTACCATAAATACATAACGAATAAAATTCTTAAATAAGATTTAAAGAAACTTCACTGATAAAACTAAAGGTATGCAAATGTATACAGGCTGGAAGAGAAACCCTGTGTCTCTTTAAGCATCCTTAATAACATTAGGGAACTGTAATTGTCTACCTAATCAGCAGTGCAAGGTACCCATCCGAATTCAATGCTAACTACTTACAGTATCTTTAACTAGACTCTATAACTATGATGAGACAAGGGGAAGCACAAACTTCAAAAGCATTGCCGTTGAGAGCCGTGAAATGATAGAAATCCAACTGTTCCAATATCCATATCCACGATTTCTTGGCTTTATGTATTTGGCGATGGTAATCATTTTAGAGGGTTATTGACTGTGTGTGTGTGTGTGTGTGTGTGTGTGTGTGTGTGTAGCTTATACATGCATTTTGTAGATATTAGGTGTATCTCATTTACTTTACTTACTGTTGGAATCATAAACGAAGCACCATTTTTTCTTGATCCTCACTATCACTGTATGATCATCATAATAATATTTTTGAATTAATTTATGGAGATTCTCCTAAGATTTTATATTTTTTGTTATTGAGTTAAAGGGAAATACGTAAACAGAATTATGACCACATTAAGTGAAATCCGTTATCAAAAACCTCGCCTTATAACTATATGAGATTATTTTGTCAGTGTTTGAAGATTCATCTCAATAGAATAGGGTTTCGGCAGTTTAAATGTTAACCTGTAACTTGTATATCAGCAGACATTTTGAATATACGAAAATTAATATTCATATTAATGATAATAGGTTGCGTTAGCTCTGAAGTATTATGGTCATATTTTGTTAGCCTTTCGGTACTTCCAATTGGTAAACATAATTTCAAAATAAATGAGGTATTTTATTCTGACCTAAAGGGCTCAAAGAACAGGGTAAATGGGTGCTCATATACAATAACACTATTTATCAGTCATTGATAAAAGCAACTGACAAAAACGATATATTCTTTATAGTCTTCCTTTATGCTGATACAAAATATCAAATTCCTGCCAATGTATTGTAAAAGAAAAAATAATCTTTGTTCCAAGTATTTTAGTTTAGATATAAAAATCATTTTTTTTATAAAAAAAAAATCTGGAATAGGTATAATAGAGATTATGATATCTAAATAAGAGACAGATATAATATTTTTCTGTTACATTAGGCTTTCCCTAGGTATATCAAGGTCACGTGAATAGTAACCCAAGGAACGGAAAACTTGATGATAATTTTCAAGAGTATCTTAAAATCCGAAAGAGTTTTTTAACATCCAGACGAAAGATACTCAGTAAATTCACCAAACAAACTTGTGAGACTCTCTGATACGACTCTCAATGCTTTTAGGAGAAATTAGTGGCAGTCGTAATTTTCTTTGGCAAAAATAATTTTTTTTTTTTTTTAAATGACGAAAATGAAAGATTTTTTTGGAAGGTAAATATCCTGATTTTTATTTTTTTTTCCAGGTAAAAAATTATATTTAAAGCCGATGGTGGGCACTTATTTAGGAATTCCAATAGGTCACTGCGCATGTTGTTATATGAATGAGAAATTATCAGTTATGTAAATAAGACTGCTATGCTATTCTAAGAAGTATGAGAAATAACCAAAACTTTTCCGGCATTTCTAGTTGAAAAACTTAGCTGTATTTTGTTTTTTAGAAAAAGCTAAAAAATTACAATTTCTTATATATATATATATATATATATATATATATATATATATATATATATATATATATATATACATATATATATATATATACATATATAAATATATATATATATATATATATATATATATATATATATATATATATATATATATATATATATATAAATATATATATATATATATATATATATATATATATATATATATATATATATATATATATATATATATATGTATATATATACATATATAATATATATATATATATATATATATATATATATATATATATATATATATATATATATATATATATATATATGCTGTATATATACATATATATATATATATATATGTATATGTATGTATATGTATATATATATATATATATATATATATATATATATATATATATATATATATATATATATATCAGAGAAAAACATTAGTCTTAATGAATGATAACAGATTATATATATCATTAATAGGGATACATACTTGGGAGATAAAATCCCGATAAAAGACTTTCAATTCAGAATCAAACATATGTCAATGAAAACCCAACATAAAAGAAAAATCAATCTGGGAAAAAGAAATATATTTGATTGGAACAGGTCTCTCGCTCTCTCTCTCTCTCTCTCTCTCTCTCTCTCTCTCTCTCTCTCTCTCTCTCTCTCTCTCTCTCTCTCTCTCTCTCTCTCTCTCTCTCTCTCTCTCTCATGAGAGATGTTTCCATTAGAACTAAATATTTCAGGCATGAATAATAATTTGAAGGAACTTTCGAATAGATATATATTTTTCGTAACTTCTCTTATGATGTAGATTAGAATTGCAGTATCTAAATCCGGTCGAAGTTAGAAAAAAAAAAGTTATATTCACCAAATAGAATGAAATTAGAAGCCCTATAAGGTATGAAATTTTGAAAGAAAGGAGAGAATAAGGGATATAGAACAGTCACTCATTCCTGTTACTTAATGATAATAGAAAATGAAAATATAATAGATGATTTGTTCAAATGGAGGAAGCTGGATGTTCTGGCAATTACATAGGATGATATGAAAGGTTAGTGATAAACAATGATTATCTATTGAATGTATCATTGTGTAGTGGGATGAGATAAGTATGATTAAAGATAAAATGGTTTCTCCCAATGAAGGTAGGTGAGAGTGATGCTGAGGATTAAGGAATTTATGTGTATTGCCGGCGAAACTTTATAAGAAATCTACCTAACTAATAATTTCACTAAGGTACCGAGACCTGAGATGAGTCAAGTACGTTTCTTAGAACGTTACCTTTAAAGTACCTAGTCAGTATGTAATTTTAAGCAATGAACTACGTGGTGCAACAATGCCAAAAATCTCCCTCATCATATATTTCTAATAAGGATTCTAATTTATTTATATTTTGCTTTTTATAATAATTTTTTTTTTTCAATTCATATATGTTTTTGGAGAAAGTAAGAACTTTCCACAGGAGTCTCTTGCCTTTTTTCTATGGTCAGAATACTCAATAATATCCAGTCGACATTATATATACATTTTTGAAATGGTCGTCGTAAATAAGAAAAAAATAATTCATGCGGTTTGAAACACTTATTATAAATTGGTAGATTTGTATTCCTAAGAAAAACTTGCTTAACTTATTTTGTTGATTGGTTTATCATAAAAAGAAAATACTAATATAATGGTTTTGAATTCAAAATTATTATTATTATTATTATTATTATTATTATTATTATTATTATTATTATTATTATTATTATTATTATTATTATTATTATTATTATTATTATGACTGATTCACATGAAGTGAAATATGCGTAATAAAGACTTGCTAATTTAAAAAAAAAAAAAAAATAAAAAAATAAAAAAGTCAGACATTACGTAAAAATCATATATTGTGATAATGATTATTATCTTTTTTTTTTTCTTTTTTCAAGGAGTAGACTTTAACTTCAATTCCATAATTCTAAAATATATGATCCCTTCTTTCTTGAGACGAGAACGTTTAAATATCACATTACTATCCTTTTATTTTCTTCTTCTTTTCTTTTTACTGGAATCACAATTGTTTTGGTTACAGTATATCATGTTTTCTTAAAAACATCACTGTTTTTTCTTTCCAGCATCACTGATAGAATGACTGATGTAATTTATTCCCACTGGATAACTTTATACAATATACATAGAAAACTATATCAAACTTTATTCACTACTTTTGGCGTGATTTTACATCTAATCAACTATGCATACTTCATGGATTAATCACATTTCCAGTTACAGACAAAAATCTATTGGATTCATTAATTGAACCTGGAGGACGCATTGATCGACATTTTACAAATATGGTCAGAGAAATAAGTAAAACTGGATTTAGCAGGAATGTATCCTCATAATATCTGCAGTATAAAACTTTTCATAATTATCAAATTCTTACACTGCGTTATGAATTTCTTGATTATTTTTTAATTAACAAAATATTCTTTGAAAAATAACCCATATCTGTATAAGTCAAGCTTAAAATTTTTAATCGCACACAGATATATATGTATATATATATATATATATATATATATATATATATATATATATATATATATATATATATATATATATATATATATACATGTATGTATATATATATATATATATATATATATATATATATATATATATATATATATATATATATATATATATACATATATATATATATATATATATATATATATATATATATATATATACATATTGATATATATATATATATATATATATATATATATATATATATATATATATATATATATGTATATATATACATATATATATATATACATATATATATATATATATATATATATATATATATATATATATATATATATATATATATATATATATATATATATATATATATATATATATAACGCGTGTGTGTATGTGTGTGCGTGTGTCCCAAGCCTTTAATAGAAAATATGTAGATGTAGATGTCAGTATTATACAGCGAGATTATTAGCATTCTTAAGAAGATTATAACTGATATCCATTATTGTGTGAGGTCTTTAGACTCTGTTATAGGTGACATGTCTAATGTCGCCTAGGTGACACCATCTTTCCACCACAAATCTGGTACATTTAACATATTAACAGTTCAACAATTCCATTCTTGCTCATATATAAGCAATGTGGTATTCCCCTGGGAGTATCTCACTGCGCAAGTTTATTCATAACCTTTTGCAATAACGTGTAAAAATGCGTATGTTCCGATGACTCATTATCTGTCAAAATGGGGCATAATTGGTGTCAGGTGAAGGAACACATATGTTGGAGTATGATGTGAGCGAAGGTGTACTTCAAGCAGGTAAAGTATAAGTTCAAGATGCCTAGGTAAACATGGTTTAACACAACAGACACTGCTGCTGCCGTAGATGAAAACGAAGGAACAATATGTTTTTGTGATGTCAATGAAGAATATGGACGAGAACAGCAACCGAAGGACTTAGAGAAAATACATTAGGTAACCGAGTTAATAGATAGAGTATTAGTTATACAGGAAGATCAGCAATCCCAGCTTCTTAAGCTGGGTTTCAACGGACATGACTGTAAGCTCATAAGTACAACCAAGTGAAGATAGTACAAAACGTCGTAAATCGTAAATTGCCAGAACTCATTGGCCTTTTGAGAACAAAGGCTAATGAAGAGTTTCAATTGATTGAAGTGTTTTCGAGAGACTTTGAAGTAGCCACAGAGGAATGGTCAGAAAGCGATAAACCAATACACGTAAATTGATTGCTAAAAAAAAAATACGTAAATGGAGATAATGTGTTGGACATAAAAAAGGGCAATACGTTATACTGAAATAAGTGATATTTGATTGAGAAATAAACCTGGTCCGACGCAAGAAAAGGTGATATGTAAGAAAATTACCAACCAGAAATTCAACATTACAATTCGTTTTCTAGTCAGATTGCCAACCCCCCAGAGGGGGATACGAAAGAGATAGCCCATAAGCATATTCACAGATTAGTAAACCCTTTCCTAAGTGGCTATTTGTTCGATGACATTAGCTCGCTTTCATATGTAGTGAAGGTGATGCAAAATATTATAGACAGTCTGTCAGAAGAAAATATATCGGAGATCAATTCTCTTCATTCTGGAAAGGTAGCAGCCATGAGAACATATGCAATGAACCGCTGCCACCAACCCCCAAAGTTTGGGAAGGAGAGAGCGAAGGGCACGCGAATACTCTTTTGATTAGGAAAGAAAAATGTCATGCTTGTTATTGTTTGAAAGAACATTAAGACACTTTACCGTAAGCCAAAAAAAGTGGCCTTGGGTTCCTGTTAAAATTTATAAGGTGCATATGGATGTGGTAGGACCATTTCCTACTAGTTTAACACAACATAAGGATATATATGTATTTGTGGATGCATTTACTTGGTACACCCATACCTGTACAGTGTTTGATAAATCAGCAAATTCATTAGCCCAGGCGCTGTGCTCTTTCTTCACTGAAAATTTTGATAAGTGATAATGGGCTTGAGTTTATAAATAAGGTGATGAAATCGGTCACAGGTTTGATAAAAATTCAACACTTTTCAGTGACCACATATAGGCCTTCATCTAATGACTTAGTGGAACCTCATAATAGGGAAGTGGTGCGAATTTTACGCTATTAAGTGGCTGAATACCCCCGTCATTGGCAAGCCATTCTTTCTACGGCTGATCATGCTTTGAATATTGCATATAATGTATCGGTCAGGGACACGCCCTTCTCTTTAGTTTAGTAACAGGATCCTGTGTTACTGTACACGGTCCTGATTAACCCGCAACAGTTGCCAGATTATTCCACTGGGCAATACTGAGTCTATTTACTAAATCTCTTCAGGAGACTAATAAGCACCAATGAAAGCTTTTTGAAAAGAGCTAATGAAAAGCACAGCTTATAATATGACAGATGGTTCAAAACCGGACCGGTAAAGGTGTTTGTGGGCGATCGTGTGTATTTGAGACGATTTCAATGTAGAAAACTCAAATTAGAGCCAGCGTACTTGGGTCTGTACGGAGTAATGGTGGTTAAATCTAACACAGTAGTGAGTAAAAAAAAGAACTTTATGAACGTAGCAGTGGCTGAAAATCATCAGGTACACATACATGTGGTTTCGGAAGAGGTAGTTTTCAAGTGTTATTCTGAGTATACTAATTTTTCCTTGCATACACGGCATTCCGTGGGTTGATGAGTAAAATTTTGTTGTTGTTGTTATAGTTGTTTGAACAGGCCTCATTTTCTTCTTTTGACGTGCTTTAGATAAACATGATGATAACTATGCGTTCTTATGTGAGTGCTTAAAGTAAAGTGATGTGAAGGTTTTGTTGTTTCTAGCAAGACGTGTGACATACTCCTGAGTGAACCTGATATAAAAAAAAGAGAGAGGTTGAATTGGTCAGGTATGAACCATCACGGGAGAGATTGAATTAATGATATATTTATATGATTCCTGTTTGTGGGGGACCAAGGCGGTTCCCACAAGGCATAAATGGCTACGGGATTAAGGCTCAGCATCGAGGCGAGACAGTGTTACAGAATGTGTAGATGTGAATAAGGTATACTTAATAAGAGTTATAATAAGGGAAAAGAGAGGAAGGTGAATGATTTTCTCCGGAAACGGTTAGTGATCACCGGTCGATAGTTACAAGCGCAAGTGTTGTAGTGATTTGGAAAATGGCGAAGCAGGAGTGATGATTTGTGGTGCAAAATTAAGCCGTAAACTCAACATGTAAAATGACGGATGAAGGAGTGC
>NC_090747.1:45325856-45360856 GCF_036898095.1 Palaemon carinicauda | reverse complement strand
ATATATATATATATATATATATATATATATATATATATATATATATATATATATATATATATATATATATATATATATTTATATTTATATTTATATATATATATATATATATATATATATATATATATATATATATATATATATATATATATATATATATATATATATATATTTCTTTTTTTTAAGCTATATCTGACTGGGCTTTTATTTGGAATTATATTTCAATGTTTACTTTTTATAAAAGATTCTTTTGTCATTAGAAAATGACTGCTTTTACATGACTCTAAGTCCCTACGAATACTTCCCTCATGTCACTGTGAATAAGTAGAGTTAAAACCAACGTTAGTCTGGATATTCCCTCGTTTGAATAGCATTTCTCATGCAGCACAAATACACTACTACTTTATACTGAATAACTTGAAAGGGCAGCTTCTCTCTACAGAAACTATTGTGTCCCAGTATTTGAAACTTGCAAAAGGATTCTCGTCCCTTTGGCTATTTTGGATTGACTGGCTTTGTGCCCATGCATACAGAATATCCTTTCTCCACGTCTGATCAGTAAGTGTAGTTGAGACACAACCAGATATCTGTCCTTCTGTCAATAGTAATGACTATTTCATAGTCATTTAACTTTTCCACGACTCAGACATAGGAATAAACTAAATCCAAGATGAGGGGGGCGGGAGTCCGTGTTGTAATCAAGCTGGGGATATCACCTCACACAATGCTGTCATATTTCAGTCTACGCTACGTCAATAAGAAGACAAATTAGTATGTTGCATCGTCAGGCATCAAATGCTTCTATGTCTCTCTGTGGACACCACATGTTATTATAAAGTACAATAAATCAGTGAGATATTATTTACAACATGGGCATCGGCAATAATTTCCATTGTTCTTTCCCGCTGAACGAAAAAGAATAAAAAATTCAGTTTTTTTTATGGTGTATCATTTGCTACCATTTATACCTTATACTAATGTATATATCGTCAAATAATGTAGCGATAGTAATTTTTTTTTTAATGAGGCGCAATGGTGCCCTTTTAGCTCAGAAGTTTCCTAACCGCTGATTAGTTAGAATTATTTTGTCCAACCAATCAAAGATTAGGGATTTTTTTCCGAGCTAAAAGGGCACTCCAGCGAGTCGGTACAATTGCGCCTCATTAAAAGATTTTTTTTTATTTATCAAATATATAGACATATATTTGATATATATATATATATATATATATATATATATATATATATATATATATATATATATACTATATATATATATAAAATAGTACTCTGGAATATTGCTTGAAATACTGAGAAATAACACCTCATATCTCTGATAAACGAAACACTTTATGATACCAAAAAAAAAAAAAAAAAACACTTGGCAGATGATGAGAACTGATGACTATGAATACACTTTCCTCCTATCCAGTTATCTTTTTATCAGAAATCTGTTTTGAATGGTATTGTAAGAGGATTAGTATTTGTTGGGGAGAGCAAACCTTTCTCTTATCTTATATATGCCAAGGACTGGCTGTAAATATACTGTATAAGTTAGATTTAGATAATTGATAAGATCGATCATTTTTTTCAAAAGTCAGGAATATATGAGAACCCATGTCCCTTTCTATACATCATGAAACGACCATGTGTAAATGAAAAAAATAGTGCAATATCAAATAGATAAATTAACTGGTCAGAGTTTTGAGAGAATCCAAGAATTCATTTAAAGTTGGTTGCCGTTTCACTACGAAACGATCTTATATACACACTGTTGGGCAACTACTTGCCCATTTTCTCTGCAGCTAACAGATATTCAGGAACGGAAACACATTTTCTTCCAATAGCGTCATTGTGGGCCATGAAATATCTTTGATGTTATATCAGATACAGTCTAGTTCAGTTGGTGAAGGATACAGTTAATTGTAGTGCAACTAGTAAATGAAATAGGTTACCTTTTTTTTATCAGCATAATTTATAGCTAAAATTTTGAGTCATGCTAAAAGAGTTTTATTACTTATTGGATAAAAAAAAAATGGAATTTCAGTGAATGTGTAAATAACGAAAGTATAATTTCTGTGAATAAGATCATTTAAATAAATTAGAATGGTATTAATACGATGGTATACTTTCTTAACAAGAGAATTTTATGAGAAAAGGAAAATGGTCGCAATGAAACGAAAAGGAATAAATATATTGAATGGGAAAATTAATAATTCCATTCATATTAAGATTAATGATATAAACATTAAACTTCCACCGAGAGCAAATAGATAACATGTTTGTTTCGGGAAAAGGGAATTAATTAATTATTTCATGACCTGAAGGGGAATCATTGTGCATTTACATTTTCTAAAGTTGTGTTAGATTTCCATTTGCAGAATCTCATAATCTCCCGAATTGATGGACTCTGATTAAGAGAACTTTAGGTTCGTATTTCAAGAACGCCTTATTAAGTAATGGCTTTTTGGGGAGAGAGATTCTTAACAATAACTACATATACCGCTTACGTTTGAAACAAATTTTCATTGTTAAGGAGCCACATCTATAGCAAATATTATTGATTTTCACTAATAATAATAATAATAATAATAATAATAATAATAATAATAATAATAATAATAATAATAATAATAATCTTGATATCACCATATGCCATATAGTCTACGAGGAGAGTTTATAAAAGTAAGTAAATTACTTGACTAGAACCGCCAAACTTTAAAAAAAATGCACTGGCAATTTTACCCCGGAACGTAAAGCATAAAGTAATGCTAATGATCTATAACTAGAACATATTTTACTTTTATACAGCTATCGAATGAAAAAAAAAAAAAACATACTACTCACATTCTCTGGGAATTATGTTTTTCAAAGGTCTATTAGTTTTCTCGACTTCTACATAGGAGGCATTCATGACAAGGGCAATTCTACATTAATTACAACGACGGTTAATGTTTGAGATATTAACCACAAATGCTTCGGCCAAAGGTTTACATTAACAGCCTTCTGCGGTTAATGCTTCTCTGTAATTCGAACGAATAGAGCTGGCACAATCAACGTCGTTAAATTCAAAATGTCTGTTCCATTGTAGATGGAAGTTTTCCAGCGAGTGACATTGCCAATGTTATATTGAAGTCATTACTTCCGCAAACGAAGTTAGAAGAGGTTTTGTTTTTGCCTTTGTTTGTGTATTCGTTTGTGTGGGTGTGTGTTTGTTAACAGCTTCCTGGCAACAATTTTCATCATAGAGTAATGAAACATACATGGATTGAATTTTGTGAAAAAAGCTAGAAATTATCAGATTCTGGAAGGTGAAGGTCAAAGTTCAAGGGTTCGGTTAAGCAAAATATCCAAATTATGTAATCTGCCTTAATTTTGAACATCGATGTAACAGAAATTTCAAACTTGATTCATATTTAATGTTAGTAAAATGTACGTCAATTAATACGTGTTAAAGTCAAAGTACAAGGTCAAGGTCAAGGACAAGCAAAATATCGAGAAAAAATCTACTATGGCAGAGGTTAGCGCTTTCTAGTTTTAAGTGGAAATGGAATTTTATTCACCAAATGGCGTGTTCTTAATTATGACGATTCAAAGATAACTGAATTAACAGCATTTGGTCAAGGGTTCCTGTACAATAGAATAGCAACTAGAATTTATTAACATTGTTATCAAACAGATATTGATCAGGGCTATAACATCTCCTAACTCATGAAAACTACTGCAGTTGCGAATAGATTGATGGAAATGGTCTCTATCTGATTTTGTATAATATCTTCAAGTAATATTAGCGAGACAAATCTGTCCAATGCCATATCAAGAAGTGTTTGTTATTATGTGTCCCCAGTCTTCCCCTTTTTTTAGGATTACGAAAAGTAACCAGTTCAAAACACAAATGTTTACCTTTTATCTAAAATTGTTCTAGCATATGGGAAACATGCTAGTTTTTCCATCTACCAAATGGTTATTTAGCATCTTGCAACTCCTTAATCCTAGGGTGAATAATCATCAATTCATATTTATACGAGAAAAGTCGATAATAGATAAGAACCAAGTTCAAAAGTCTTTAATAAAGCAATTTATGCAATTTATTTAATACAAAGTAGTTCCCTTCAATAGTCATGGTGGGAAAATCTCTCTTCTTTCCGACGACGTTTCACTTGCTAGAAGGAAAAGGAACGGGAGATCAAATACACATACATGCGTGTAGACCTGGAAGCTAGTTACGAAGCTATGAATTATCTCATGTTTAGTACCATTTTCTTTCTTCTTTTTTAAATGGAATATATTCTGAAGGGCATCAGAAACTATTAAACTGAAGCAACGTTCCTAGAGCATCGAATAAATAAATCCTTTGGTAAGAAGGTTGAAGGAGTTCGCCGTGTATTTTGAAATTTTTACGATTCAAATATCTTTGAATGAAATGCGAATCAACAATAATATATATTCAACATTGTAGAGAAATTTGAACACCATATTGTAATTATGATGTTGTCTCTCGTCAATGAAATATGATGAACTAATAAAAAAATAATGTCTGATATCTGGCAAATCAGGTATGAGAAAAAAACAAAATAACTACAGGCTATTTTTACAATATCTTCGGTTTAAGTTAGATTGTTTAAAGATGCAATAATAACTTGGAAAATATAAATATTAATCAAGTGTTTTTAGAAAGGCATCACATCCAATTTAAAATGAAACATTTCCCAAAGTTTATATTGACATCTACTTCAGCCTTTAATGTCTGCATACTGAAGGAAGTTCGGTAGACGCACAAATATCTCAAAACTTATTCATTTAGGTGTAATTTATGAAAATAAAATACATCCAAATATATAATATTTTATTTACTTTATTAATTTTGTGTGTTCCCAAAAACACGAACGTTAGACACTTAAGGGTAAAATATTTGCACAAAACTGAAAATTCACCCTTAACATCTTTTCTGTATGCATAGAAACCTCCCTTTTTTCTCCATTTTTTTTTTTTTTTTTTTTTTTTTTTTTTTTTTAAGGGAACCTTTTCCTGTATAGTTTTCTCTGACTGTTCCACAAGCACTGAAGCCTTGCTTTGTAAGATCAACCATCAGTGTATAGTCTTTGAAAAATATTGTAAAAAATAAAAGTATGACATGCGAATCCTTATTCATCACTGGCTCCTGCAATATGTCTACAACAAATTGAGATCAAAGTTGTAGCTTTGTGTTTTCATCCTTGCCACAATAAATGGAAAAATATTTTGGGTAGCCCTGGGTAGCCATCAGCACTAGACATTGCCCACATCTTATAGCAAAATCAGACAGGTTTATTTCATATAACTTCCCATTGTGTGATGGCTATGATATGGGATGATTGTTTCATCAATGCTCAGAAATTCATGGAATAGGCCATGTTATTAACAGTTCTCTCTGACTATATTAAGCAAAGGTAAAATCTTAGCCATTTTTTATTTTGCCATATTATTGTTATCTGCTCTATGAAAATATTTCTTGGTCAATTTGAACTTTTCCCCAGTCATGGTCTTAGGAAATATTGGTATATCTAAGTTATCACTTACGGAACAATAGTAATTCTTAGACGGGACACTGTGGCACAAATTAAAAGTCATCACAAAAACTTATTCATGTTTTCATTATCAATACAAAAATCCTTTTAATTCTTATCCCTTTAAGCACATAATTTTGCATTTTCAGATGGCTAATGATTTCATCTTAGAAGAAAAGCTTATATATCTTAAATATTCCTATGCCTAGGTTAGCTCCAGAATCACATTTAGGAACAAAGTGTAAATCCAATGATAGATTTTTCTCTTTTACGGCATCTTCCTTTTTCCCTGAAAATTTGAATCTCTTCATCTTAATGTTCATATCTATCTACTGTATTTCCATGAACTTCAAGCTCTTTCCTAATATCATCAGGTATTCCATCTCCATCGAGAGCATCATTATCATTTTCTTCATCGCTATCAGCAGGAAGATCCTCAGGAGGAGGAGGAAGAATGAACATATATCTATAACATCGGAATTTGATTCAGTAACTTCTTCAGCGCATCACATAGATATTGATAGGGCATTTGAGGGGCCTTTGTACTGAAAAAAAAAACAATAATTAGGATATATTCAGATTGTTGCATATAGAGAGAAAAGGAAAGGACTGAAAATTTAAGTGTATTTCAGTAATAATGTTTCGATAGACAAGTTTTGATAGAATGAAGAAAATGTGTATAAAAACAATGCTGATAGCAATAGAAAAAACAAAGAAATATGTTATTTATGATGGAGATAATAAAGAGAATTTTATGGTGACAAGGTAGTATTGGTGATTATCTGAAAAAAAATTAAGGAATATAATGGCATGGTATCCATGTCCTGTCAAATTATAAAATTATATAATGATAATGATCTCGAAGATAGCGATCATGACAATAATAGATATGATATTGATTGCAGTGATAGTAATACTGAACTAAGTTCTAATACTACTACTACTTCAAAAGTAGTAATAACAAGAGTAACAGTAAGAGCAGCAACAATTACTATGATAGCAGTAACAGTAACAGTTATTACAGTAATAATAGTACTACAACATAAACAGTAATGATAATATTCTAGTAATATAAAAAGCAACAGAAACAGTAACAGCAATTATAGTAATAATGGTAGTAAAAGGAATAATAAAGAGAAGGAGATTTGAGGGTGGTGGTTAGGATGATACTTCTAATAGAGATAAAATTATACATATAAGTAAATTAGATATATGATAACACTTCTCATCTGTGGTGCTTCCTCAGCGAAAACCAGACCCAAACTGATTATCCTGCAAGGCTCAGGTATGAACAGAATTATACTTGTTTTACAACATCAGAGGAGAGCGGCTCAACATGTTAGTGCAGGATAGTGGATAAATCAGGGTATACAAATGGCCCAGTGTTCAACAGTCCTATTTTCAGATCATTGCAGTAAATAATTCACATCACTATTAGGGTAATATTTGAGAGTATTATATTATCAAAGAAAATTACTTAGGGAATATAAGGAGTGTAAAAAAAGTGTATATATTTTTCCTACTTATAAATTAATTATTTCAAGGTGTCATTTTTCAAAATAGGTAAAAAAAAAAATACGATGAGCAAAGAGTGAAAAAAATAATTTTCTCTATAATTATCATATATAATCATATATCAAATTTTATACTTAGCAAAATAATAGATTAAAAGATTCATATGGATATACAAATCAATGTTCCCAAAAGAGTTTAAGCCAACCTACCACACAATTAAAAAAAAAAAAAAAAAAAAAAAAAAAAAAAAAAAAAAAAAAAAAAAAAAAACAAGACAGGCAGAGAAGACAGTTATAATAGTGTTCCCGAGTGTACCCTCAAGCAAGAGAACTCTAATCCAAGACAGGGGATTTCCATGGTGCAAACGCCATACCACTAACGAATACTAGAAAACAATTATTTGATATTTTAGCGCCCTTCTCCAGAGGAGCAGCCTAGAATAGCTATAAAATCTCTTACTGTTACAAGTGGAAAGTAGCCACTGGAAATTTACGGTACGGTAATTCACCCTTTAAGTGATGAAGAATTGTTTGTGTAGGCAAAGAAAAAACGAGCCATAAACAGAGGGATCTAATGTAGTACTATCTGGCTAATCAAATGACCATATAACTCTCTAATGGTAGTATCTACCAATGAATTGCTCTTGGACACAAACCCTAACATAACAGGGATGTGGATATTATTGTTCCCCTTCACTTAGCATTGCTCACCTGCTCCTTAAAATGAAAAGATATCTGATAACTTTTGAAATGTATATTTTTCTTAAAATAATTTAACTTCTCCTCTGCAGAGCAATGAAGAAGTGAAAACCAAATCCCATTTTGATAGAGGGAGGTAAACTCATCTGATAAAGCTTAGAGCTCAGACGAAAGATACAGAGGGTAACGACACTCTTCTTTTATTAATTTCTTAAAAGTGACGGACAAGTGATGTATGGATCACAATCAGGCAGGAAGATGGGTAAAAATTAATATAAACTGCATAGCGGGATATAAGATTAAACTACGAATATGAAAGTTACCTTTTCTTTGAAATTTAGGCGAAATGATCCAACATATTAAAGATTTATCCACCAGGGACCTTTTCATGTAAGCAAAAAAAAAAAAAAAAAAAAAAACAAGTGCATATGCAGTCTTGGAAAACAGACGTGAAATTTAAAGAAAAACATCCTGACGGGTTAGAAATATTGCTCTTAGTTCAATATCCAAAATCTCTCTCTCTCTCTCTCTCTCTCTCTCTCTCTCTCTCTCTCTCTCTCTCTCTCTCTCTCTCTGTGTTACTTCATTATGAACGCAAATTCTATGCGGACATCATCATAATCATCATAATAATAATAATAATAATAATAATAATAATAATAATAATAATAATAATAATAATAATAATAATAATAATAATAGTAGTCATAGAGGAATATTATTTATCGAATGTTCTAACAAAACTATTTTTTCTTTTTTAAAAAACTTTTATAAATGATAAGAGCTACTCAAAATGATTTTTAATAAAAATTCCGTTGATATAAGTTTTAGTTATTTTATGAAAAAGACGTTTAGTGAAATTCAATAGTTTTAATAAAATCATTAATAAATCATTTTTCAAATTTTTTATCATATTACGTGCATATATTTCATACTAACATTACTTTAAGAATTAAAATCACAAAGTTTGTTATATTAATTTCTTCCAGACTATGATCTAATAGGAATTTTTACAATTGAAATAATGTTATTTGTATGAATTGTATATATTTTTTTTAGTCCTGGTAGAAGGCTACGTGTTTCATGAATTATTTTTTTTGGCTTAGCAGATGAGGCTGACAAAGCTAAGATTTCTGAGATGTGCTATTCTGAATTAATTACTGTGAATAATACACCAAGAAAAAACACAAGAAATTTAATAATAAATTCTACAGTTTAATTTATCAATCTGTTGGGAATATCCTTGCTTCCTGGTTGCAACAGGTAATCCCAAACCATACGCGGTAGAGGGATGGTGCTGGCCCTGCTGCCAAGTCACAGTTTCAGAATAAATCAAGAGAATCTGAAATGAGGGAAATCCTAATATAAGAAGGGACTCCTAATCAAATTAACTAAAATAAAATTTAATGTAAAACTTTAGAAAAATGAATAAAGTAAAATATATATATATAAAGTAAACCTCTAAATGCTCAAGAGCAATGCAAATAAGTGGGCATGTCCATTCAAACATACGTAAAAACAATGAGGCAACGAAGCACGAGATTGAGAGGCTAAGCAAAACTATCTGGGATGAACAAGTAGTTATTGGGTTAACCCGGCAGACCATAAATATAAAATTATGGCTTGAAAAATATGAATTACTACCTGTTAAATATAAGTAAAAGTAATATGCTAGCTCCAGAAATATTAATGTTGCCTTTAAATGAAGGTCCAAAAGACATAATAGGCTTACTTGGTAAATATAATTACATACATGGGTACCAATCGAATATGATTCTCTTGATAAATTTCATGGGGAAATTCTGTTAAGACATTATTGTTCAACAATAATTACTGAAATTGAAATCGCAAATGACAAGCACCAAACGAAATTTGCAACAAACCTTCAAATTTTCAGCTATCCTTTCCAGGTCCAAATTAAGCCGAATAGTCGTATTAACAACTAGATGGTATCGGTTGGCAAGTTGTTCTTCGTGGAAATGGTGGCGGCCAAAGGGGGATAAAAGGCAGCATTATCCGCCTCCCCACCCTCAGTACATGGGCCAGGTCACAGATACATTTAGCTCTTCATAGTTCCTTTAGAATGCACTGCACTTAAGATTTGTATGATCGTAGTACCGATCTCAAAGTCACGCTGTGCTAGGTAGTGGTCACGTCTTCACTGTCTCTCTCCTTCCAAGCTACTGCTGCTCCAAAGTATTTTGGGAACGGGGTTGACGCTGGAAGATAACCATACTAGGCAGTAACTAGTTACAGGATTAACGTAATTAACTACCTTCGTTGCTGTTTGCTTGGTGCTTGGTATAGTTAAGTTAAAAGAAAATCAATTTACCAAACATTTATTTAAATGAAGGAAATGCATATATTTACCAAGCAATTACAACAGAAGAACAAAGATACCAAAAAAGCAGGATATAACTTTAATAATTAATGCTTATTTTAGAGTATAAGGAAGCAATAAAAGCAAAATACATGAGAATACGAGACTAACTAATAATATTACGCAAAATAATGAAAATCTCATATTAATAAGAAGGAAAAACTAAGGATAAACATAACTTTCCAAACACTCCCAGGAAAGGCCATTCAATTTTGTACCAATAAAAAATTGAATGGTAACCAGTTACTAATGCTTATTTCATTAGTAATTTTGCAATAATAAAAGATTTCAAAACAAACCAAAAACAAATGTGTTTATACAAGCAAAAATCAAATCAAACCATCTTTAGCCAGTTTAAGGTTTCTCTCATTTGCCCTAATGGCAGCTTTCCGCCGAGGCCTAACAGCATCTGCCTCTGGTATTTGTGCTTCAGCTGTGTTTTCTTGCAGTGTCCTATTTTGCTCATATTCTCGGATGCTCATCAAAGGAATAAGGCTCTCGACATGCATATCCACACGGGATCTATTACCTTTCATTACTGTTGCCCCTGTAACTTCTTGCAAGTCATTTACTTGCACTTTCAAGACCTTCCCCATAGGGTAATTTGCAGGCTTCTGCATGGCTTCTTTAATCAATACAATATCTCCTACTTGCAATGGTTTGTGGCCAATAGGCATATATCTGGATTTTTCATCTATTGCTTGACTAATAAGTTGAGCAAGAAATTCTGAATTATATAATTCTATTAATTTTAAGCGAGCTTTACGAAGCTTGCTATAATTCTCCCTAATTTGTTCTGTAGAATTAGGATTCCAGGAGGGATCATCCATAGGTATAGGTTGTAAGTTAGGGATTATATTCAAAGATACAAGTTCATAACCCTTAAGTAATATTTCCGGTGTAATTGGGGCAGGTATATCTTCATTCAGATTGCAGTCTCTGAGAGCTTCTTTAAAAGCCACTGGCCTTCTGTTAACAAGGTGCACAACTTCACTAATTAAAAACTCAAAATCTACAAAACTCAATACCGAATTCTTTATCGCACCATAAATCAGCCTTTTTACAAGTTTAACACAACTCTCAACTAATGAACCAAGTTGTTTACAACCCTTGTAATACTGTTGAAATTCAAGAGCTTTGATATTATTCTCTTGCAGATATTGTCTAGTATTAGGATCACTGAGAAAATCCTTAATGATATTTGTGCCACTTACTATTTGAGTGCCTTTGTCAGAAAAACACTTCTCAGGCATGCCAAACTCATGAATGTGCATTTGGAATGCTCTCAGAAACGTAGGCATTGAAAGATCTAAACAAACCTTTAAATTTATTGCACGGCTCCAAAGGCACGTAATGCAAAGCAACCAAACCTTAACCTTCTTGCCATTCCAAATAATCCAGTATGGTCCCAAATGATCCATAAAACTATATCTATATGGAATATTTGGGGGTTCTAACCGGAAATCTCTATATGGTGACTGATTTAACTTAATGTTTTTCAGATTAAACCTCCTACAATTTATGCATTGCTTAAGAATTTTCTTTACTGTAGAGAAGTAATGTGGTATATAAAATTGTTTCCTTAATTCTGAGAGCAAAGTATAAAACCCTGCATGGGAAGTTTTCCTGTGTGTATCAAGAATGATACATTTGGTAAGCAAACTTGATTTCGACAAGAGAATGGGAACAAATTCATACTTGTTCATATCTTTCCAGCGTGAACACTTACTCTTAACTCTGAGAACATTATCTTTGTCAAGAAATATGTTGAGCTGGCCTATAATATTTGGCATGTCTTTACTAGCAGGATTCTTAGAAGAAAGGTAATCAAACACTTCTGGGAAATGGACTCTCTGATCTTGAGAAATCAAGATAGAATTTGCCTTAGCAAAAAGCTCGTCCTCCTCAAAACAGATTAAATGTGAATACTTAGCTGGATCTCTCTCTCTCAATTTAATCTTACATTTATTGACAAATTTAAGAACCATGTGTTGTACTGCTACAAGTTTATGAAAATCCGAAAACCGATCCATAGGGAAAAGGTGAACAGCCCTTTCGCTACCATGCACTGCAGTTGCAACATAAAGTTCCCTAGAATCATCATTCCTGTTCATCTTAGACCCTGATATCCAAGGGTTTGGGATAACTACCTTAAAGCAATCTCCTGTCACATCTTTACAGAGATGTGGTGGACCAGTCAGAAATGAAGATTTCATCAGCATTTTGTAAGAAGTAGGACGACTAGCACTATCAGCTGGGTTTACAGACCCTCCACAGAAATTGAAAGCAATGGGATGCACTTCACACAACTGGCAGATATTATGTAGTCTATTTATTACAAACGCATTAAGATTCTTCAATGTATCAATCTTATTAACATGGGAATTCAGCCAATTAAGACAGACCAAGCTGTCAGTGTAGAGTTCCAAACCAGTAATATTAATGGGTTTCACACACATAGGCCCAGCAAGTTCTTTGAATGTGTCAATAAGGACTTCCGTGCCAAAGGCTATGGCTTGAAATTCCAAGCAAGGAATAGATTTTGTAGATAGTTGCTTATTGATCAATCTATTCTTTGAAAACAAGAATTTAAGCTCCTTAGTAGTCTCATTCACTATGTATATAACTGTCGCATATATCACACGTGAACTATCAGTAAATGCGACAAGTTTGTAACTACCATCTCTCCTGCCCACATATCGCTTTACTGCAACTTCAGGAGCAGAGTTAACCTGAGTAGCAATATTTCTCCATTCCCGTAATTCCTCTTCAGGCAACCTAGTGTCCCATTCTAAATCCTTCATATACTGCAGTTTCTGCATAAATAGCCTAGCTCTATTCAAGAGTGGCATATTGAAATTAAGAATATCATAATTTGAAGCAATGGACCTCAAGATTTCCCTTTTACTAGAAGCCATTTTATCTAGATTCAGACTTTGGGTAGCAAGAGTATCCTCAGTCCTGTCCCAAATAAGACCAAACAGTTTAACTTTAGTAGGTGTAGATTCTTTGGCATGTTCATCAATTATACTTTGGAGTTTAATCTCATTTGTGACAAATTGTTGCAATGAAAACTTATATGGCTCAAATATGTCCTTTAAATGATTAAATGCCCAATGTAAAGTATCAGTACTATTTGTTGTATAGGCACAATTATCCATGTAGCAGAGATCATATATACATCTTTTGAGATCCCTAATTTCTTGGGCGTCATCTGTAATATCCAAAATCAAAATTTTGTATAGCCCAAGAAGTAACATTGCTGGACTTAGTTTTAACCCAAAAGGCAATCTAACATGTTTATATGGAACAAGAGAAAAATCTTGCTTAGCAACATTCCTAAACCAATAAAAAAGAAGTTTAACCTGGTCACTCTCTGGCAGTTCAATCTGTAAGAAAGCCTTCTTCAAATCAAAACAAAGAACTTTTTCATCAAACCTTAGCTGCAGAACAGCTGTCGAGACCTTCCTATTTAAGCATGGGCCTGTCAACATTGCTTGGTTATGAGACACAGTCATTGGCTTATGAGTATCTTTTTCCGAGAGATTTGACAAATATACAATTCTGCATTTTGTCGATTCCTTATCCATTCTGAAAATAGGCATATGGGGTAGGAAACTGAAGTTAGGATTCTCTTTAAGAAACTCTGGTAAGTTGTCAACCCTTTTTATTATCCCCAGGTTTTCTTGTTCCCTGAAGACTTCATCCATCATAGATAGATGTTGTCTATTTCTATACTTTCTTAAATTAGAATTCAAAATTAATTTGGATAGACGTTGGTTATTTCCCAAGAGATGCGACACTTCACTGTTCCAGAGGAGAGGCATAACTAACCTTCCCTCCTCGTTCCGGGTAGTTGACTCCAATACAAAATCAATTAGCTTATCATGGGACTCAATAGAAGTATCATTGTAATTATTGTTATCATAGTTTAATATTCTGTGCCTTTCTTGGAAAATAATATTATCCACAGCTTTCTGCAGTTCTGTCTCATTAACATTTCCCTTTTCATCCACAACTGATATTTCAGGATTACTGTCCAGGGAAATAGGACTCTTAGCAGAATTTTCCAACACTGGGGCAATATCAGAATCTCCAAGCTTACTTACAACATTACATGACAAAAACTGAGGCCTTATGCAGGGTAAATACTTCAAATTATCTGAGATTGTGTCAACTTGGCCACAAAGCATAATTCCATATGAACTTTCAAGATATACTGAAGGAACAGTGCCACCAAAAATCTTGGTACTTACAGGAATTGCATATTCACAGTCAGTTCCCAGCAATAAATTAATATTTGCAATTTCATCATCTGTAGCTTTCAAAAATTTGTCGGCAAGAGAATAGCCCCTTTTAGAAAACTCATGAACAATCTTCCCAAGACCTGGAAGGTGGAGTCTAGTTTTAATTTCAGGAATACAAACTGCCTCAACCATGTGACATTCATGCTCAGACATCAACTGAAGTCTAACTATTTTGGTATTGAAGGTTCTAGACTCATTAAACCCTTTCACAACTAAACTAAAATTTGGATTAATCACCTCAAACCCTTGCCTATCAGCTAAATCACTATTAACAAATGTCATCTGCGATCCACTATCCTTTAAGCATCTTACCAGTGAACCATCAGGAAGGGGCGAGCTGAATGTGGGCAAGATAGAACTAGATACAGCAGTCACGTGCAAAGTATTAAGATCAACGCATGCTAAACCGTTATGCGACACTGTATTTGGGGTATCAGTTGAAATATCTGATTGCTGAGAATCTCTACTTGGGCACAAAAATGAAAAGTGCCATTTACTACAATACTTGCATTTGGTATTAAACCTAAATTTACAATCTTTGGTTCTGTGAAAATTTGCACATTTACAGCATGCATGCAAACTTTTAAGCTTCTCTGTCTTCAATTTAGGAGAGGCAAAATTTAGGCATTTATATATTGGATGATCTGAAGACTCCCCGCTCTTACTACAAAGAATGCATGCACGAAATCTACTGGGAACAGATTCATCCAAGGGCTTAGCATTTGCTGCAAAACTAGAAATAGCAGCATCACATTCATTGGACTTTCTTTTCCTTTTAAATTTCTCTTGGGCTTCGACATACCGTTCTGTAGCTTCAAATATGTGATCATCAATTTCCTTTAAAGAAGGTTTAGAGTTTCCTGTGATCTGAATTAATTGTGACCTAAAGCTTTCATTTAGAGAGCTCCAATAAAAGAACTGAAGAATGTCATCCACAGAAACTGAAAGATTATTGAAAGTATCTCTGATCATTTTCATCTCTCCAATAAGCTTATATGGGTCATCCTGGTAAGAAAGTCTTAGCTCTGACAACAATTTAATACTATCATACTTCTGAACAATTACAGACCCAAATGCTTCCATAAGCAGTTTTTTGGCATCCTCATATGTTCGACTCCCTGAACTCAAAGACTGAATAAGTGTATGGGGTTCCTTCCGAGTCTGTCTTTGAAGGTACAAAAGTTTTGTGTAGGAGTTCAAATTAGCTCTACCAGTTATATCCTCAAAATCTCTAAAGAACTTCTCAATACTCTCTCCCCTAGCATGACTATACACTGGAAGTGGCAACTCTGGAAGCTTAAGCTTGTTACTTACATCATTACCGTCACATACATTTGGAGCACTTTTGAGCAATGAAATGGCACTAGTAATTTTTTCATCATATTCATCACAACTCTTAAGTTCAGCAGCAAGACCACCCTTATCCGACTTCCAAATAAGCTCAGAAATCTGTGTGTTACAGTCATCAAGTTTCTGTCGTAAACTATCCAAAGAGAGAATATTTTCTTTGACCTCACATGAGGTGAAAGACCCACAGTTATCCTGAACATTCTTACACTTTTTGGTTACTTGCGTCCTGTGGTGAGCTCTGACAGATTTTAAATAATCCAAGTCACCCATCATGTGTAAAAATATGAAGTACTACTAAAATGACCGCAATTTCGGCAATTTCGGATAAACAAAGTAATAGGTTTGCAACGCGATGTGCAATATTAAATGTTACAAAATAATAATCAAATCACAAATTTTCTCAAACGAGTAACCTAACAAGAGCAACTTAATATACTCTAGAAATCCAATACACAAGGAAATTTGCCTATCCAGCGAAACAAATATGAAACATGAAGAGTAAATATGACCCTAACCATGACCTTAGGTGAGGAGTTCCACGAAGCAAGGACCCACAGAGTGCCCCACGTTGGGCGCCATATTCTGAATTAATTACTGTGAATAATACACCAAGAAAAAACACAAGAAATTTAATAATAAATTCTACAGTTTAATTTATCAATCTGTTGGGAATATCCTTGCTTCCTGGTTGCAACAGGTAATCCCAAACCATACGCGGTAGAGGGATGGTGCTGGCCCTGCTGCCAAGTCACAGTTTCAGAATAAATCAAGAGAATCTGAAATGAGGGAAATCCTAATATAAGAAGGGACTCCTAATCAAATTAACTAAAATAAAATTTAATGTAAAACTTTAGAAAAATGAATAAAGTAAAATATATATATATAAAGTAAACCTCTAAATGCTCAAGAGCAATGCAAATAAGTGGGCATGTCCATTCAAACATACGTAAAAACAATGAGGCAACGAAGCACGAGATTGAGAGGCTAAGCAAAACTATCTGGGATGAACAAGTAGTTATTGGGTTAACCCGGCAGACCATAAATATAAAATTATGGCTTGAAAAATATGAATTACTACCTGTTAAATATAAGTAAAAGTAATATGCTAGCTCCAGAAATATTAATGTTGCCTTTAAATGAAGGTCCAAAAGACATAATAGGCTTACTTGGTAAATATAATTACATACATGGGTACCAATCGAATATGATTCTCTTGATAAATTTCATGGGGAAATTCTGTTAAGACATTATTGTTCAACAATAATTACTGAAATTGAAATCGCAAATGACAAGCACCAAACGAAATTTGCAACAAACCTTCAAATTTTCAGCTATCCTTTCCAGGTCCAAATTAAGCCGAATAGTCGTATTAACAACTAGATGGTATCGGTTGGCAAGTTGTTCTTCGTGGAAATGGTGGCGGCCAAAGGGGGATAAAAGGCAGCATTATCCGCCTCCCCACCCTCAGTACATGGGCCAGGTCACAGATACATTTAGCTCTTCATAGTTCCTTTAGAATGCACTGCACTTAAGATTTGTATGATCGTAGTACCGATCTCAAAGTCACGCTGTGCTAGGTAGTGGTCACGTCTTCACTGTCTCTCTCCTTCCAAGCTACTGCTGCTCCAAAGTATTTTGGGAACGGGGTTGACGCTGGAAGATAACCATACTAGGCAGTAACTAGTTACAGGATTAACGTAATTAACTACCTTCGTTGCTGTTTGCTTGGTGCTTGGTATAGTTAAGTTAAAAGAAAATCAATTTACCAAACATTTATTTAAATGAAGGAAATGCATATATTTACCAAGCAATTACAACAGAAGAACAAAGATACCAAAAAAGCATGATATAACTTTAATAATTAATGCTTATTTTAGAGTATAAGGAAGCAATAAAAGCAAAATACATGAGAATACGAGACTAACTAATAATATTACGCAAAATAATGAAAATCTCTTATATTAATAAGAAGGAAAAACTAAGGATAAACATAACTTTCCAAACAGCTATTGTGTAAGAATTATTCACAAAATTATTAATGGGAGCTTCTCGTGGACAAAAAAGAAGAAGCATAATCCCATTTCAAAAAAGTAAAAAAAATCTGGTTATAACAGAATATGATGAAACAATTGGAACAATTTAGTGGCGTCATGAATAGCATATATGAAGCGAACACTTTGATTGATATACCTTAGGCTGAGGAAGACATTGAAGTGTCCATGAATGAATTATGTGTGTTTGAAGTTGAAGCTACCCTCTTGGAAAGTCCCTGGATACGATGTAATAACTACTGAGATGATACTGGCCGAAAATGAACTGAAAGCCAAAATACTTATCGAATTATTTCGTAGAGTGTAACATGAAGAAGCAAAACCTGATGAGTGGGAGCTGAGAGTGTTGGAGAGAAGGTCACACACACACACACACACACACACACACACACACACACACACACACACAAACACACACACACACACACCAAAAAAAAGGGGGGGGATCTGACTGATTGCAATATATAAAGAAACATCCCATTTAAATGTATACTTTGCTTATTCTAAATAGACTAGAAAGAAATGTTGTTGAAAAGCTTAAAGGTGGACAAGAAGGGTTTAGAAAAGGCAGTTGTATTAACCACATTTTCATTATAGGACAGGATGTACAGTAATGTGTAAAATATACAAGTCCACTTTTGATGCCATTTTTGGATTGTGAAATGGCCAATTCTGTTGAGAGTCCTGCGTTATTGTATAGTGTTTCTTAAATATGTGAATTTGATTAAGTCTGTTCGTGAGCATAGCAAGTACAAAGTTAATGTTAATGTAGTCCTATCAAAGGAATTTCCAGTGAACAGTGGAATACTCCAAGGAATATATTGTCCCCCATGTTGTTCATCCTACTCGTAGATTTTGTAATGCATAGAACAGTTGGGGATAATGAAAAAAGATTGGACTGGATTGGTAACAGGAAATTAGCTGACCTAGAGTATGCTGATGACGCTCTTCTTATTAGCAGAACACAAAAGGACCTGCAAGGATTCATTACCAGAATGCATGAAATATCACATGAGATTGGGCTCAAAATAAACAGACGAAAGACTGAGATGATGAAAACGGTATATGCAATGTAAGACGAAATATCAAGTGAAGGAGAAAGGATTAATGAGGTTAAGTGATTTAAATATTTATGAACTATGATCTTTAAAACATGATTTTTAGAATTTTAGATCAATGCCAGCCTTTAAACGAGTAAATCAGATAATGACTGGGTTAAAAAAAAGAAAATGGAAATCAAATATCCTGAAATCATACTCTATATAATTTTATTAAAAACGGAGTTAATGTATGGACACGAGTCGTGGAAGGAAAATGAAAAAAATCCTAACAGATTCTGTAGATTTGAGAAGAAAGCCAACAGAAGAATACTGGGAATTAAATGGCAGGATAGAATTAGAAATGAATATATAAGAGAGAATACTTGAGTACCATATGTGGATGAGATCATGATAAGGGGTAGATGGAGATTGTTTAGACCTGTTCTTGGCACTCTCTAAGAGAAATTAGCTCACCAAACTTTCAAATGGGTTCCACAAGGCACTAGAAGAGTTGGAAGACCCAGCCTAATATGGTTGAGGACTATGAAGCGTGAAGTGAGAGATGATGAAGGAAGCGTTGATTTAAAATCTCAGGAAATAACGACTGGCAAAATATAACAGATGTCCTTTCCAGCAATAGGCATAGGAGATGACGATAATGATGACGATGATGATGATGATGATATATATATATATATATATATATATATATATATATATATATATATATATATATATATATATATATATATATATATACAGTATATATATATATATATATATATATATATATATATATATATATATATATATATATATATATATATATATATATATATATATATATATATATATATATATATATATATACATATATATATATAAATTTGTTTGAAGTGAAATGTGAGCCCATTCTACACTTATATAGTCCAGCAAAAAGTAAAACCTCAATTTGGTAGTTAAGAAACATAATTGAGATATTAAGCATCGCAAAATGACTAGGATTTGTCCAAGAAACGTAAGGGTAAGTTTTAGGAAAACCAAAGACCTACACTCAACCTTAATGTCTAATAAACCTTATTCCATCACAGTTTAAAATTATGCATAAGAATATCTTTTGAGTTCAATACTTTCTGTCTTTGATGAGTTCCAGCTGATGGTATGTATTTAACGTATGCCTGGAGTAAGGAATTTTTGGTTGAAGTGTTTTATAACTATTTGCTCAAAAAATGTACGCTGATCTGATATCTATTCGAGGCATTGCTCTGTTTAACCCGTATAAACCAAATTGTATATTTTACATGACCCAAAAATATATCCTGAAAAAGATTTTTGATACTATGATTAAAATCTTAAACAAGTGAATTATTATGATAAGCACTTGTCTCTTATAAGGGAGTGTTAAAATATAATCAAAATTATTCATTATATACATTGAATTCCTGTCAATGATTTTTGCTTCGTGGTAGGATGATATGATAAAATAATTTTTTGTGATTTCAACTAGATTATTAACCTTTTAAATCCTTTGCTAAATTGAAGATACATATTCGAAAAAAAAAGAAAGGGTTACCTTCAATTAAGTCTCTGGAATCAAGAAATCTTTAATTGTGGCAGCAAGAAAATAGAGGATGTGTTTATTTATAATTACGGTTCTTCATCGTAAATAATCAACCTCTTGCTCGTTGTTCCCTCAAATCTCAAAATAAATGTTTGATGCGTTATCTTATGATATTCTACCAAAAGTTTCAACTACTGATTTCATTCAAGTTTTTGGGGGCTTTTTATTAGAGTTATATAAATATACAAGTAAGAGAATTACCTTACTAAGTTTATTATCTATATAAGAGACTTGATATATGGATGCTCATGATCTTAGCTGGAGTTTCATTTAATGAAGAAATAGTTCCATCTTATACTTTAGACTGAGATATTTCTTATTCTCTCAAAAGTTCTTCATGATCTGTTCTTCATAAAAACCACATGCAGTTACTTTATCTTTTGTTTTAAATGACTTAAATGTTTTATCTATTTCTTTTTTCTTTTTTAAAAGAGACTATTCATTATGTGTAACTAACGCTTGATATAGTCTCCATAACGGAAAGTATTAGAAAATCATACGAATAAGTGAGAAAATAAGCAAAATTAATGTACAAAAATCAACTAATCAAAGCATATAGCTATTTCTAGCTCGGCCAGTGACCCAGCTTAACAAACACGCTGAAATGAAATGGGTTTAAATAACTGGAAATTCACATAACTCGGACCAGGCTGGCCGTCATAATAGATAACGCCACAGTGTTTGATTTCGGGAGGAAACCTTGGGAGACACAAGATAGCTTAGCAATGCGATAATTTAGACTTCATTCCAATTCTGTGTATTTTCATTATGTGGCCACACGTCTTGGATGGAAGCATGACTTATACTTTGGTGGTGTTTAATCAGCGCAAAGGTAAATTATTTCTTCCAGCAAAATTTGTTTAATCCATTAAATTCCCTAGGTATCAACTAAAGAATACGACAGCGTATTTTCCCAATAAACATATTCCATATATCTTTTCCTCATATCTCAAATGACTTTTTCTTATTTAACAAAATTTTGAGAAAGGTATCTTATTTTGAGTCTGTTAATATTATTCCAATCATCCCAGGAATTCTATTTTATGATATTTAGTAAGTTTTATATTACAGATTGATGTAATAGATTCCTTTTGAAGCATTCATATTTGAGTTCATTGGCAGTTAAACTGTCACATTTTTGGACATTTTCTTCATTTAAAGATTCTTTTATAAGCTTCTTAGTCCCACACATTATGCACCAATTATATTGATTTCCTCTACTGATACCATTCCCCTTTATTCATTCAGCTCGTTTTATAATTCATCGAACATTCTTTCACGCTGCAGAGTACATATAGCACTTCCCATTTGTCTCAGTAATTACAAGCATTCTTTTGATGAGGATGGACGTAAAGCATCAGATAAACTGAGTCGTACCCTGCAATTGCGTATATGTCAACGTAAATCTTTTTGGCGTCCATAAATTATATTTTTCATATTGCATTGACTATTACTACATTAAATAAGTTTCCTTTCCACTCTTTTGTAATAATTTTTCATTGGCCATATAATAACAGTTACGTTTTAGTAGTTATTTAAACATGATGATACTATGGTCGTCAATACGTTTTATTGTAATTTATATATATATATATATATATATATATTTCTATACATACTATATAATATATATTTCTATATATATATATATATATATACTTCTCCATATATATATATATATATATATTATATATATATATATATATATATATATATTTCTATATATATATACTATATATATATATTTCTATTTATATATAGATATATATATATATATATATATAAATATATATATATATGCATAAATATATATGTATAAATATGTGTGTATATATATATATATATATATACACACACACACACATATATATATATATATATATCAATATATATACTTAAATATGCATATATACTTCCTAAGAAGATAAGAAAGACAAGCAAGGTTCATCAATTACAGCCAAATACCCTTATCAGGCTATTTGTCTTTATCTAAATTTCATATCGAATACTAAATTAAGGACATTGGTGATATTATATATATATATATATATATATATATATATATCCATATCCAGACATTTTCCTTCAATTCTGCATTATCTTCATAGATATATAGTTTTTGTATATTGTTGGTAATTATAGTTGAAGAAATTACGTCTAAAAATATTCCTTGGTTCAAATTGAGTAAAATTTTATTTATTTCACAAAGCAATAATACTTTGATATATGAATACCTATATATTTCTTTTTGTCTCTCTCTCTCTTTCTCTCTCTCTCTCTCTCTCCCTCTCTCTGTCTGTCTCTCTCTCTCTCTCTCTCTCTCTCTCTCTCTCTCTCTCTCTCTCATATATCTGGTATGCATCCGTTTGACTGAGGTGTTGTGTTAAGTGTTTTGTTAAATTACTGTGGTTTGGGTACTTAAGCTGAATTTCTATTCATATTATTGTTAAAATATTTAAATTATTTATTTTCCTCTTGATTGTTTGAAAAATCTCCGCTATAAGTCCCACATCCACTCTTTTTATAATTCAGTGCTTCACTTAGTAATATAATCAACTAGAAAATTTTAAATATTGGTGAAATAAAAACCATCCTATGAATGTTATTAAATATTAATGAAGTTTCCCCGTTCTATCTGATATATAATTTTATATCCGATAGTTGAATAATTTTAAATCTTTACTTTTCCTCCCCATCTGGACAAATATCAAACTTTTAATCTGAAAATACCTCACTAAAAAGTTAGTATCTTTTCCACAAAATACAATATATTGATGTTATATTAATATATCTTCCAAAAAATAATTTACATTACAAAAATCCTTTTACATTCATCATACGAACTATATACATTCTTTCAAAACGAGTATATCTCTACACTCCAATTTCCATTGGTAAAATTTTTTCAATTAATTTTAGTTTCAATGTTTTATTGTATAGGTCTGTTGACTATGTAACCATTCTTTTCTAGCTCTTATCACTTAAATCTTTATCTATTATAACTTGGGTTAGGCCGATCTTTGTAATGTATCATATATAATTCTTTCTTCCTTTTTTTTATTAATCGAATAACAGCAACATGGTAATGACACTGAATATCTTATCTGTTGTTTGTCGATGATTATCGATTATTCAAGCAAAAGAAATAACTACTCTATTGACATGACGAACGTTTTCACAGGATTAGACGCACTACGCAATTATGTTATCAAGAATCTGTCTTCCTCAACACTGCTGTGGAAGTTTAACACGACAATTTGTCCACCTTAAGTTCCATATGTGTGGTATCATTATGGGAATACGCAGATCTGCATCGAGCTTGAAATTAGCTTTGAGGACGCAGATCTTGGAGGATCCCATGACCCAGTTTCCGATAGTTTCCTATCTGCTATGGCGGGGACCACCTTGTGAATTTCATCTGTTATAAAACCTTTGCTCGCAGGTAACAGTAAAGACCTGAAAAATTACCTGAAAATGTCCTGAGAAAGACCTGAAAATATATACGTACCCATATCTTTATTAATGCTTGATAGGTTTAAAAAAAATGGCATGATTTAAGGTATAAAACAAATAGTTGAAGAAGATATAAAAGTAATTTAAAAAAAAAAAAAAAGTTCTTTTTGTTACCTGTGACCTGAACGATTATGTTGAGCGATCTCAGCGTCAATGGATTATCTTGGAAAGATATTGAAATAGTTTTAATTAGTTTTTTTTTTTTTTTTTTTTTTTTTAATTTAGCAAATTATTTTTGTAAAACTTTACACAGTTGGGCATATTAACATATATTTCGAGTAACTATTAATAGATAATAATGAAAAATTGTATTCTAAGATAAAGAAATTGACTTGAAGTACTACCACTTCAAACAAAATGCCTAGTGACGTATTGTGATATAGTATTATGCAAAGAATATTGCATTTTTTTTTCTTAATAAAGTAGGAACACATTTATCTTTTTGAAATATCGATAATATTAAACGAGGGGTCTTTCATCATCACATACCCAATCATTCGAAATAGTTGAACATTCAACTTGAACCGATTTTTTTCAGATAATTCTTCGCCTGTCAGCCTGACAACCCCTCATAGCCTGGAACATAAAATTAGACTATCTGATAATGTGCAACTACTGAAAACTATGCCATGGTTAAGTGCTGAAAAAACGCTTGTGTGGTAAGACTTGATTGTCCCAATCTTAGAATCACTATGTATGATTGAAAAAAATATTACTAAAATATGATTTTATTGATCAAACATAAATCTAGGAAAGTGACATAAAAGAAAAAGACACTGAAATTTTTGGCTGATGTCAATCGATATAAATATGCATGAAACATGAATCCTAATTAAGATCTTTCATCTGTTGCTTTGGTAGCCTTGAGTTTCTAATGCTGAAACTGGAAGAGTTTTCAGTGTATGTATATGTATATATATATATATATATATATATAATTTATATATATATACTTACATATATATATATATATATATATATGCATATATATATATATATATATACTCACATATATACTTACAAATATATATATATATATATATATATATTTATATATATATATATATATATATGTATATATATATATATATATATACATATATATATATATATATATATACATATATATATTATAATATATATGTATATATATAAAAATATATATATATATATATATATATAAAAAAATATATATATATATATATATATATATATTAGTGTGCTACTTTTATAAGCACACATTGAGTATGTGTTGTTTAAGATGTTAAGTTTGGATAATGAAGTTCATCTTATTAGCTTTAAAAAGTATTTATCCTCTAAAAACAACAGAGTTAAACATCTCCATCATAGGAGTGGAGCTGGTTTGGTCAGGTGAAGTATAGATATGAACTGATTAAATTATCGATATCACAGATATCGTATGCTTAGTTGTCATAGCATTTAAACACAATATGGAAACTGTTGCATTCTTTCTCGGAAGACACCTGCATCCGGTGACGTCACAATCTTTCACACACTGATGCATTGGTGTTGACGTTTTTCAAAAAATGTTACATTGCCGAGGCTGCATAGTGCATCCTGTTTATGATTTTACATGACTACAGCAAATCTCATGGCTAGCATCTTCATCCAAAATGACATATTACGTCATGTGTTTTAAACATGTAATAACAACTACTTCATTTATTACATTAGCTCGGCCAGCTATCTCAATTTTTTCAAAAAAAAATTTAACAACAAGCCAAAACATGTTTACTAGGTGTGACTGGACATATGTATTATTCTTTGTTTAACTTTAGCCATAAGCAAATGAGGACGAATGTTCAAATAGGCATATCAAAAAAAGATAATAACAATAATGCATATGAAAAGATATTACCAAAGCAAAGAAAAAAAAATGCATGATAAATACAGATCACATATATGGTACATTGCTAGCAAATGATTATATGGTACCAAAAAAAATACTGATATACATATGATTCGGTAACTTGTTAAAGAATAAATGTTACCTTTGTCAGAAACATAGATTAACACAATACGGTAATTAATAAAAATATTTGTTACCTTGGTAAAGATTCAATTTTAGTGCACAAACACGAATTCCTGGTACGTCGCGTACCACGGTTTCGTACACATATATATATATTTATATATAGGGCTTATATATTTTATTAGATGCCCATAGATTCTGTTTTTTTTTTCTCTTTTCTTTTAACATTCCAGCTTATATATTTTATTAGATGCCGAGAGAAAAAATGATTCATTTTTTAAATGTTTTTTAAATGTATTTTTAAAAATACAAATGTTCTATAGTCTCTTCAATTACATATTACTAGCGTACTAACTGCTTTTCATACACACGCTATTCCCAGACAATTTTACTCCTTCTAGCGAATGAAGTGGCCACTTTCAAACGGCTTTAAATTGATTTAAATAAGGAGTTTTGTCTGGACATGGCAAAATGTTCTGTTTTAGCTGCAAACTGTTCCTTAACCTACGCCAAACAAGGATGTTAACGGCGATAAATATCATCACCGTCACAACTGTTCCTGCTAGTAGTATGGGGTGAAGAAATTCTTTATAAGTCGGTGACAGGTGGTCCATCTCGGTCAATTTCATCAACCGCTTGGCTACCTGTTTGTTGTATGGGAGAGGTAGTGATGGCATTGTAGTCGACCATGTGAAGTTCGCGAAGTAGGCTCGTTCTCTGATGATGGTCTTGATCCCGGTCACCATGGAATTAGGGGAAGTCCCGATACAACCATCTGCTGCAACGAAGATTTTGGAATAGGACGTGGATCCGTCCGGGCATGATACATTGAAGCCATCCTTGTCGTATCGTATCCACGAGCCGTTGTTCAGTCTGCAATTGAACTCATTCTTGTCAAAGGGATAAAGCTTATCCAGACAATTTTCACTTGTATGGGAGAGAGCACCGTCTAGCACTATACCTAACTCGCATGAATCCATTAAGTTTTTATGGAATTCAAATGAGTCAGCTGTATATATTTTTCTATCCATTGCGTCTGAACAGTGAGTTAATTGATTTAAGTCTTTTATGACTGTATATGTTTCCTTTTCTGGGGAAATCAATACGTGTCCTATCAAACTGGATATTACTGGATTTGAGTGATTCGTCATGAGAGTCGGAAATGGTGATATCCAGTAAGATTGCCAGGCATCAGAAGAATCAAAGGGAATTGTAATCATAATCTTGTTATTTTCAACGCTTACTGTAATTAGGCTGTAATAAAATTCTAACCTACGTCCGTCTAACAAAGGAACATAGCCTAGTTTCTCCCGTCCGTTCTCCAGAACTAACTTTAAGTATTTCATAGGCAACAAATGGGGCGACAGTTCACCTTTAGTTGCTAACGTGATAGCTTCTACACAATCTTTTGATTTCTCAATGAAATGTGCAATTCTGTTATGTATGTGATCTATTTTTGAAACATAATACGTTAACGTTGCCAACAAATCCCATACTTCCATAATCTGACTGATATCACTTGAATGTTCATTTACTAAATCCATAATATGATTGATTGAAGCTGACTGATTCCTTAGTTCTGACATAATCAATTCATCTTCATGACTCAAGAACTCAATTTTCTCATTTTGATTACTAATCTTAAGACGATTGGAAATTCCTAAACCTAAACTTGCAATAGACCCAAAGATGTTTAATGCAGCAAAAATAAACGGGTTACGTCTTTCTTTATGTTCGTGTCCTACAGTCCACATCAAAAGGTCACGAGCCAAAGATTCTGTCTCGTAAGTCTTATTTTGCAAGTCATTAGATAGCATCTTTACAACTTTTAGTGTCGATCCAAGCAAACTCTCTGTAGTCAAATGAAAATGTCTTCTATGCAACTCATCTAATGAGACAGCAAACCTTAAAAAGCGCCATTTTAAGGTTTGCTGTCTCATTAGATGAGTTGCATAGAAGATATTACGGGTGAACGAGAATTCTGCTGGGTCGCGTATATTATTTCTTTATTAGTGAGACAAGTTATTGGTTCTTCAACGTACGTTACGGTTACATTTGTCGTCTCCTTATTATCCAAAACTGATTTTAAGAAGGTATTAGAAGACATATAGAATTTTCTTTTGATATACATGCCGTGCTTGGCAGGGGCAAAGATAATGTTTTGATTTCCCATAGATGGGTATTCTATAATTACAGCTGGATACATATCAATGTTTTGTACAACAACAAATGTATCGGCAAACGTGCGTTTACCGACCCTGAACTGAACATGAGTTATGCCTATTACATTAAATTCATTATTTCCTATACCCGAGAGTCTCACTCCGGATTTTTCTATCGGAAAGTTCGAAAACAACAAATGATGTGTCCTCAAATCCATGATATTACGTGGACTACCAGAGTCAAAAAATAATGTAAATGATCTGTGTTCTAAATTTACAGCATATAATGTTGGTCGTAACTCATTTTGGCTTATTATTGTATGAATTCGTTGCAAATCTACCAGAGCATGCACTGATTTACTTAATTCGGCCGTGTGTTTCATAGGAAAATCTATTGCCTCACAATGATCTGATAAAACATTAAATTGATTATTCAATACTACTGATGTTGACATGAATGACCTTGACCCAACATCAATCTCTTCCCCACTGGAGTTAATTATGTGGTATTTGCTTTGCTCTGCACATTCTGAAAATTAGTCTGACCTTACGAGGTCTGGTTTGACGACCCAGGATCAGTGTTATTCAAAGAACTGTTTGTTTGTTTTGGATTCTGAACTACATTGACGTTTGGCTGTTTCTTCTTATTGAAATGAGGATTTTTCTTTTTATTTCCATATGGAACTGACTGTGGAATTGACTGTGTATTTCTAGGATTCTGTTGTGTCTTACGCGAGTAGCACTGACCATATGAATGAGTCGAACTACTATGTATCGATCAGAATTTCGTTCTGCAGTCCGCGATCAAGTGACCTTGACGTTTGCAATTATAACACGTCATTCCCGCAACTTGACTATTATTAACTACATTTACTTGTTGTGGCTTTGTTTCATTCTTTGCAAAAACTTGAGTTAACACGGGATCAAGGTCAGGACACTTTGACATGTGTTTCTTTATCTGTTTATACACATCCAATTCCGTACTTGCAGGCGTTAACTTTTTAGTGTCGATCCAAGCGAACTCTGTAGTCGCATGAAAATGTCTTCTATGAAATTCATCTAATGAGACAGCAATCCTTGAAATGGCGCTTTTTAAGCTAGTGACATCATTCTCTGGAAGAAAAATTGCATGCATATGCACTTCTACAACTACGATGCTTGATGTAATAAAAACGTCTTCTTGTCTTTCAACTATAGTGCCATATTTAAAATCTATACTTTAAGTTTTAGAGCTCATCCCACACGAGAAAAATGTCTGAGAGAACAATATCAATCCCAACAACAAAAAATTTATCTTGGAAACCTGTAACGAGAAAAATATATGTAATTACTCCTGTATTAAGAAGAAAACTTTTAACATACAAATAAAAATCTTTCCCTCACTTCTTTCCCTCTCTTTTTTTTTAATTTCTTATGTGAGCCAATGGTACTATTCTCTCATCCATGGGTTGGGATACGTTTTGAACTCTAAACCTATTTGCCGTTAATGTTTCCAAAATGTTAAATGGGCCTTCAAACTTAGGTGTTAGTTTATAATTGAGTCCTTTACGTACATTTACCTGTATGTATACATTATCACCCACGGTATATGTTTTAGTTGGCTTCGCTATTTTATCATGATTCCTTTTCATTATGATTTGTGATTCTTCTAAATTCTTTCGAAGGATATCATATCAACTTTTGCTTGCATTTATACATTCTTTTAAAGGATTTGATAGGTTAGTTGTAGGCGTTAATACATGGAAAGGCATTCTAAGTGGGGTACCATACAATGCTTCATGCGGTGACATTCTAATTGATATATGATATGAATGATTCAGAGTACTCAGTACCGCAAGTATTGCAATATCCCAGTTGGGGTCTGATCCCCCTAGTGTTACTCTTAACCCTGGATAGGTACGGTGGGTCGTTTGCGACCCCGAGCGTCAAAAAAAAACAGGTTTTTCTCACGTGACTCACCCCTGTGACTGAATTTGTGGGTGATCGACCTGCAGGAGGTGTCTCCCCTACACGCTCTAGTAGTGTCCAGATGTGCATTGCTGTAGCTGTACTCCTTCCCCTATTTCTGAGACGCGTCGGGGTCGTTCGCGTCCGAGTTTACCCTTCTGAGGTAGTTTGCATAATTATCAAAGTTATTACGTATTATGAAATTGTCGTAGAATGGTGCAACTTGTATAGGTTATCAGTTGTGGAAAGTCTTGGTGGATTGTTTGGCTACCATGTGCATGTTTTTTTTTTTAGTTAAAATGTCGTTCATCACCACGAGGACCATTTTACCGCGAGTGCCCCTTTTTCATTTTTTTTCATTTTTTTGCCAAGTCATTTTTCCGTAAGATATTGCCAAATAGTGTCGTAAAACTTTTGCTTGTTTAGTGTTGGAAAGTGTGTCTAGATGATCTGGCTACCCATGCATGACTTTGCTTTTGTCAGATACGACGTAGTTATTGGTATATTGGGTATTTAACTGTGGTTACCAATTTGTTTTTTTTTCAATATTTGTAAAAATTACTACGTAGTAAGGAATTGCTGTATATTATTCATTTTTTTTTCATGTTTATGTGTTAGAAAGTGTGCCTTGATGGTTGGGCTAACACGTGCATGTCTTTTTTTTTATCTGAGATGTCGTATATTAGAATGTCGGGCATTTTACCGCGAGTGTCCCTTTTTAATTTTTTTTAATTTTTTTGCCAAGTCATTTTTCCGTAAGATATTGCGAAATAGTGTCGTAAAACTTTTGCTTTTTTAATGTTGGAAAGTGTGTCTAGATGATCTGGCTACCCATGCGTGATTTTGTTTTTGTCAGATACGACGTAGTTATTGGTATATTGGGTATTTAACTGCGGTTGCCAATTTGTTTTTTTTTCAATATTTGTAAAAATTTACTACGTAGTAAGGAATTGCCGTATATTATTGATTTTTTTTTCATGTTTATGTGTTAGAAAGTGTGCCTTGATGGTTGGGCTAACACGTGCATGTCTTTTTTTTTTATCTGAGATGCCGTATATTAGAATGTTGGGCATTTTTCCGCGAGTGCCCCTTTTTATTTGTTTTGCATTTTTTTGCTTAGTCATATTACCGTAAGGAATTGGCAAGTAGTGTCGCAAAACTTATATTTTTATAGTGTTGGAAAGTGTTTCTAGATGATCTGGCTACCCATGCCTATTTTTTTTTTAGCCAGATATGGCGTATATATAAGTATGTGTTCGATTTTCCTGTGATTGCCATTTTTTCGTTTTTTCCCATTTCTTTCAAAATTACTACGTACTAAGGAACTATCACAGAGTAATATTTCATTTATATGTTTATTTGTCGGAAAATATGCCTTGATGGTTTGCCTAGCACGTGGCTGAAATTTTTTTTTTCTGAAATGCCGTATATTAGAATGGCCATTTTTCCACGAGTGCCCCTTTTTATTTGTTTTGCATTTTTTTGCTTAGTCATGTTACCGTAAGGAATTGGCAAGTAGTGTCGCAAAACTTATATTTTTATAGTGTTGGAAAGTGTTTCTAGATGATCTGGCTACCCATGCCTATCTTTTTTTTAGCCAGATATGGCGTATATATAGGTATGTGTTCGATTTTCCGGTGATTGCCATTTTTTCGTTTTTTCCCAATTCTTTCAAAATTACTACTTACTAAGGAACTATCACAGAGTAATGATTCCTCTAGATGTTTATTTGTCGGAAAATTTTGTTTACTTTTTTTTTGATTGAATATCATCAAATTTTTTTAGCTAAAATATTGTTTTACATTTTTTTTTTCGATTTTATTTCCCTTCAAAAAAAATTTTTTGGGTCAGAATTTTAATTTTATAGTCGTAAAATAATCGACAATTATCCAGCAACCCACCATACAATTTTTATGCATATCCAATAATAATTAGATTAGTAAATAACACCTTGAAATTGACATACCCTTCCTACATTTCAAGTGGCACATTAGGGAGTCTGAGTCAGTGTGGTTGGCGGCCATTTTGTGGACATATCCGAAGCGTAAGCTGCCCTATCTATATATATTCTTGTTCCCTATAGAATTTGTGATATTTTGGTATATTTTTACCTGCATAAATATCATATTATATATTAAATATATGTATTTTTTTACGAAATTTCCAAGTACTCAAAAAATTACCTTTAGATATGGCCCCTGATATAAATGTAATTTACAAAATAATGAAGATTTTTTTACATATTTCTATTTTAGGATAACATATGTTTATTCCCTAAAAAAATTAGCCACTTCCTATTTCATTTGGGTACCCAAAAAAATTCATGAAATTTGGACAATTTTTTTTGGCCAAAAAAAGTTACCCTTTTTTTCTCATTTCAGATCTTCACCTCCATGGGTCTGACTTCATCCAAAATACATCAAGATGTGTCCTAAACATTCAAGAATCAATTCCTAAAAGGATTTGTGTATATATGTATAAACTTTTTTTTTATGAATTTTTATGTCAGGTCTTTTTTTTTCTACTTAATTTTTTAAAATATTTATAATAAATATTTTTTCTGCAGATGAGTAGTATTTATCTTTACAGTTGTCTTAAGCATTCATTGAAGTTTTTTTTGGCAAAAGAAAAAAGGAGGTTACTGCAAAAACTGATTTTTCAAGAATTTTTTTTGGCGTCGGGGTCGTTCGCGTCCGAGTATACCCTTAAAGGGGTGTCCGAGGACCGTACCTATCCAGGGTTAATATATTTAAAACCTTCCTATTTGCTCTTTCCACTAGCCCATTCGACTCTGGGTGATATATCATGGTATTTATTTTCTTTATGCTAAGGAATTCACACAATGAGGTAAGAAAGTGATTATTAAATTCTCCACCCGAGTCTGAGATTATCATGTGTGGAATTCCGTGTTTACAAATGTAACACTCGTAAAACTTCCTAGCGCATTCAATCGCAGTTTTAGTTTTAAGCGCTATTAGTTCTCTATATCGAGTTAAAGCATCTACAATTACTAAGAGGTGCTTATTTCCTCTGTCTGACTCGTAAAATCCTGTTAACAAATCTAAATGTATTCTTTCAAAGGGTTGATTGGGCAGGGGATAAGCCCCTAGGCTGACAGGTGTTTTCGTATGCCCTTTGTTTTCCTGACATGTGCGACAATTAGCTATGTGTTTTTTATATCTGTAAGCATTGTATGCTAATAAAACAATGATTTGGCTTTCTGTGACATTAATGAGAACCCCGGATGTCCATGTAATGGATTTGCATGCAACCAATTCAGGACAGTGGAAATAAGTGAGATTGATACCACTACCTGGTCGTTAGTTGCATGTGGTGTATTGCGGGTTTTCCTTGTCACGGTCCTACACAGAATATTATCTTTGATTATATAATTCTGCTGCTTATACTTTATATATCCCTTTTCCTTATGATTGCCTTTCAAAGCATTTATAATTGTTTCTATTTTCTGATCTTTTCTTTGCTCAGTCTGTAATAATTCAGCGCTCCAGCCTAAATCTTCTTGTTCAGATATCATTTTAACAATAGGCATGGATGTTGATATATCTATTAATTCAGCTAAAGGCTCCGTACAAGATGACACTGGGTTGCGTGATAATGCATCCGCAATGATATTTGCTTTCCCAGGTAAATACCCGATTCTCGCGCCAAAGTCTTGAATGATCAAATGCCACTGAGTACGTTTGGGGCTGTGGTTGAAGCCTTTAAAGAATTCGGTTAGTGGTTTATGATCTGTAAGAACCTTAACGGGATAACCGTATATTATGAACTTAAAATGCACGAAGTGAATTAACAATAGCCAGCCCTTCCTTGTCTATTACTACATACTTACTTTCGGAAGTTCTCAGTTTTCGAGAATAAAAAGCTATCGGGAAAAACTGTTTATCATATTGCTGAAGCAATACCCCTCCTACTCCTAAGTCTGAGACGTCTGTTGCAATGAAGAATTCCTTACCGAAGTCAGGAAATTTTAAGATAGGAGAACTACACAGTTCATCTTTCATATGCTCATATCATATGAAATCTACGCCTTTCTTCGTAAGATCAGTTAAAGGAGCGGCTATTATTGAATAGTTGTGTATAAAACGCCTGTAATATCCACTACAACCCAGAAATTGCTGTATTCCCTTGACATTAGTAGGTATGGGAAAATTACGTATAGCCGACACCTTATCATGGACTACTTTAAGACCTTGGCTTGACACCATGAAACCCAAATATATTAACTCTGTTTTGAAAAATTCACACTTACTAATCTTTACCCTTAAGTTATGTTGTCTTAATCTCTGTAGTACTAGCTCTAACTAACATAGATGTTCTTCTAAGGTGTTGGAAAAGATTACAAGATCGTCCATATAGGAATGCAATATATCCCCTAACAATTCTATCAAAATACCTATATGAATACAGACGTCCACTGCGTAAACGCATAAGCACCCAATGATAAAGATTATAACAAAATTCCCCAAAACAATGCTACTAATCCCAAGACATTTCCCGAGAATTTCTGAAAGAAAACGGATTTCTTGAAGATCTATCTCTGATTCTTGGAGTTTTATCGCTGCCACCATTTATTAGTGTGCTACTGTTATTAACACACATTGAGATGTTGAGTCTTGAAATAAAGTCAAGCATGTTAACTTTAAAATGGTTTATTCTCTAAAAACAACAGTGTTAACATCTCCATCACAGGAGTATAGCTGGTTTGGTCGGATGACCATTTCAGGTGAAGTATAGATAAGAACTGCCTAAAATATCGATATCACAGATATCAAATATTTAGTTATCTCAGCATTTAAACACAATATGGAAACTTTACATTAGTCTAGGAAGACACCTGCATCCGGTGGCGACACAAC